>NC_135570.1:8305321-8620321 GCF_964340395.1 Glandiceps talaboti
GATGCATGCGCAAATAGATAGACAGACAGACAGACAGAAAAACAGACAGACAGACAGACAGACAGACAGACAGACAGACAGACAGACAGACAGACAGACAGACAGACATATAGACAGACCAATAATATGATCACTTATAATCAGACCAGAATAAGGGTTTACTGGAAAAGGAATGAATTTGATCTGTAATGCGAATGATTGGCAAAAGTTGCTTGAAGGGATATGTCCTGTGAATGATAAATTTTACGATAGATTGATAGTTTAACAGCAAGATTGATGGCTTAATAAACAGATCCTAAAGATATTATCTCGTAGTTGAAGATAGATGGATGGATGGATAGATGGATGGATGGATGGATGGATGGATGGATACAGGATGTTGGGACGGATGGATGAAGGGGTGAACAGACATACAGGCAGGCACCTTGATGTATCAATCTAAGTAATTATAATGGATGAATCGATCTATGTAATAATGGACAGATTGATAAATGGACGGTTAAAGAGTGTATGGTAACGTTGAATAATAGCATTACATTGCATTACATTGCATTGTATTGCATTACATTACATTACATTGCATTGCATTACATTACATTACATTACATTACATTACATTACATTACATTACATTACATTACATTCGTTCGTTCGTTCGTTCGTTCGTTCGTTCGTTCATTCATTCGTTCGTTCATTCATTCATTCATTCATTCATTCATTCATTCATTCATTCATTCATTCATTCATTCATTCATTCATTCATTTTAGATACCTATATTCGCACTACGATTTGTCTAATGTACATTCATTTATGAATCAATCAGGTGACATGAGGTAAACTCTTAGCTAGGTAGACATTTCTGTGTGACAAGACAGCCAAGACGAATAATATGAAGGAAGATAAATAATTGCCGTCAACCGTTGTTGTAAAAGTTATGAACCCCCTCAGGCAGTACCACAGATATAATTAATCAGAATAAAATATACAGAAGGCTGAAGGATTGCAAGGAAGCGAATAATGAGACTGTTTTCTTGAAGGTGCTTCACGTATATATACTTAACACCTAAGGGCGTTTGACCTTTCATTGAACAGCCCTGAGTAGAGTATGTAAATACCCATATTCTTAAGGTCTTATTCCATATATTCCTTACTCAGCATAAAGCTACAAGTTGTGTAACATATTATACATACTGATACAAGTTAGGGCTTGAAGTCGAATAAATTATAACATTTATGCCATATACCACACATTTTTACAGGATGAATCTTTATCGAAATATCAATATGTTTTATTTACATAATAAGTAAATACATGTAAGTTATAATACTGCATGCGTTGCTTTACACATGTACATTTACCTAATGAATTCATTTGCATAATCAAACAATGTGACGTGTGTAATCAATTCCCTCTGCGAGTAGCTTGTGGGGAATATTTTCAAATCGCAAAATCCACTTGATGTAGGACTGTATAACAAGCTGAGAGTACGAGAGCTGTTGGATATGTATACGGGCTTTAACCTCTAAGCAAATTAATCTGTTTGTCCTGTAAAATCTAATAAGATTGATGACCAGCAGCAAGAAACACTAATTAATGATGCAGAATAGTGAAATGATATGTCAGTTAATTACAATATTAATGGCATGGCCTTGTTATTCTCATTAAAACAGAGAGTATAGCTAGCAGCCTTAATAAAATATTACTGTTTTGTTGGATTCGTAGTAAACACACTCCTCTATATCCAAAAGATTTGTGACCATAATTCACTTGTTTCTACCAGATTGAGAAGGCAAAGTAAGATTGTAAGGACTAATCTCCTACATATAAACATATCAAAAATATACCTACATGGCAATTACATTAATTGGGGTCCTCCCTCTTCCCATTCACCACTGTTCCCTAAACTGTGACGTTTGCATCAACTTGCATTTCTGTGAAAAATGGAGCATAATTTCTCAAAGTTTCCCTGAATTAATCTAGATTTAATACTGAATATATAGTTTTTTGTCAATGCATGGGGGTAGGCGGATGGGGGTGGGGGTGGAGTGGGAGCAACTGAATGTCATAACATTGTTGAATCATTTTGTTTTATGTGAAATTTCATCGTTCATATTTATTTTAACACGAGTTTATTACAACTATGAAGTGAAATGATCTAATCTGATCTTTTCGACACTTAGATAATACGTCATGTCATCGGACACTAACTCGAAAATCTGGCTGTGTTAAATGCACAAGACAGTTTCAGCGTACGGTTGACAAAATGAAACAAAATATCAAGGTAGTATAAAATTATGTATATTTTTGCAGTTATCACATATGTTGATTCAGATATAAGGCGAAGATTAAAGTGATATTGAAGGGCTTCGTCAGCATATCACACCTGTGTATTTCTGATCCTAAATGTTATTTATCCCAGCAGGAACACTCCGATGAAGCCATTTCTGTATCCGAAATATAATTGTATCATGTTTTCGAAATATCGCCATTATCAGAATGACAGGAAATATTTACCTTGGGATTCACTAAAAATGCACGGTTCTTGAGTTTCTTGCATGTTTATGCATCATTAGACTGTGTTTCAGAAAACATGAATAACTTAATATCGTAACCCCTCTGGCGCTAAAAATCGATATCTTGTAATTGACACAATGTATTTCGCTGCACAACGCCAGCATCGTGGTTTGGTATACGAACCTACTGATATTTTGCAGTTGTTGGCTCGTTTCATGCCGTTAGCAGTGAAATTTAAAATATGTATGATATTGTAAAGAGCAATGTTCTATATTCACTTTCTTGTACTAAGATGTATGGAACACTCTCAACTATAATACTGTATCACATGAATATCATGGGCATACAGACTGTTTCAGCGAATGTATGACAATGCTAGTAGTTATGAAGGTATGATATAGACGCTGTGAATATGCACATGTACTGTTTGAAATGTTGTTTGCGTGCCTAACGAGAGAGAGAGAGAGAGAGAGAGAGAGAGAGAGAGAGAGAGAGAGAGAGAGAGAGAGAGAGAGAGAGAGAGAGAGAGAGAGAGAGAGAGAGAGAGAGAGAGAGAGAGAGAGAGAGAGAGAGAGAGAGAGAGAGAGAGAGAGAGAGGGGGGGGGGGTACGTACTCCGCATTAATCTACATAACTCAACTGATGACATAGCATAGCACTGATGCGATAAATGTAATTGAACCATAAGCCTTTAAGCAGAATCTGTTTATCATACGAAGTTTATATGCACTATCTCACTATAGGGCACGCTAACCATTGGTAAACACTTAGTCTAATAGTAAATTTTGTCAGTAAAGTTTAGCTCTTTGCATACTTGCATACCTAATTCTGTATTATAGCTATTTTTACAGTGTTTCTGACCGAAAGTTTATCATATACCTCATATGGCCACCTGAGGCAAATGGCGCGCACGTAAACTCGCACACAGATATTTTCACAAATTAATCTCCATTCCTTGAGTACCTTGTATCTTGTCATCATTATAATTGTGTGTTCATTTCAGCTAATAGGTATTGCCCGTGTACAAATATATTTTGTTATGTATGGATACATTGCCCTATGGTAGGCTAAGATCAATTATAGTCGAGTTTTCAAATTATTACATTTATTTTCAATTACCCGAGGAATTTCCCAAATGCTTTGTCTCTATGGTATCGGTCAAACCTAATTAAAAAAAGCCTCGAAGACACACTTTCTCATCTGATGTATCGGGAAAATTTTGCAATACTTGATACGGAATTTGTAAATAAAGATGTATTCTTTGGTGACATGTTATACAAGTGATTTATATGGAGTGCCCGTTCGTGATTACCTCTGGTTTCATTTCATTTACGTTAATAACTAGTCTGTATTCAGACGTGGGTTATGTTTTGTCATATTCCTAATTTACTTAAATAGTAATTGTGTGCACACATATAACATGCATGCGATATAATGATCAGCATGTACAGTGCACAGTCTCTGTTCTATACAGATGGTACAGAACGCGCGCTACTCACTGAGGATTCGAACACATGAATATAATCCGATTAGTATCCTAGTATCCTGTTTGCATAATTACATTTAAGGTAAAGAATTTGTTTAGATATATACGTCCGAAAGTTTAAAAGGTTCATGAAGAAGCCATCCACATGTTTTATTACCCTTCCCTACAGTACTGTTACTGATTCTTGTGCCGTTAGATTATCATCTTTATTTGTAAGTCATTGATTACTTCATAATGTACAGATTACCTTGAAGTTTTGCAGTCAACTGTCTCTGTTACTATCATAGATTTCATTGCATAGTATACTATTCACTGTACAGATTACCTTGAAGTTTTGCAGTCAACTGTCTCTGTCACTTATCATAGACTGCATTGCATAGAATACTATTCACTGTACAGACTACCTGGAAGTTTTGCAGTCAACTGTCTCTGTCACTTATCATAGACTGCATTGCATAGAATACTATTCACTGTACAGACTACATTGAAGTTTTACAGTCAACTGTCTCTGTTACTTATCATAGACTGCATTACATAGAATGCTATTCACTGTAGTAACTACCTGGACTTCATTACATAGAATACTGTACAGACTCCTTGGAAGTCTTAAAGTCAACTGTCTCTGTCACTTATCACAGACTTCAAATACTGTTCACTGCACAAACTACGTGGAGTTTTACAGTAAATTTCCTATACATGTCCTATGCACTATTTTAGCCTGGCTGCTCGGACGCCAATACGGCTATCAGAGCTTCTATTCTTTGAGGACATACGATTATATCCAAAGGCGTCATTTTCAAGTGCCAAAGGTAACAAATCAAAAGCAATTTTGTGAGATATTCCCAGAAGGGAAGAATCAAATATCAACTGTGATACCGATTTTATTTCCACTCGTAAAATAAGTGTCAGGAGATAGTAAATTTCCTTGAAGAGGGTAAGTGGGTCATATGGGAGTTTATTAAATCAGTAGTATATAATATTGCTCTTGTTTCATCACAGAAACAGACTACCTGCTTTGCGATAAATTTACAATACTACAAGAACTCGTCTTAAATCGAATTACGATCAGATAAATATTGGCAATGCCTTTGAAAAGAGCTTGAATGACCCAGGTATCTAGACTTGCTCAATTAAAGTCGGTAGGATTCCTCTTTTTTTTCAAATAAAATGAATTGTGTATAATATGCGTGTCTTACCCCCCAAAAAACACCACACACACAAAAAACAACAACCCCAACAATAACAAACAAACAAACAAACAAACAAACATGTATCAGTATTGAAAATGTGAAACTTGAGTCAGAAACATTCATTTCAAGAAATCCGTCAGCAGATTCATGGTCGTATACCAGGTACTAGATAGAAAAAGCATATATACAACGAAGAAAACAGTTTTGTCTAATGTACATTCTCTCACGATTCCCCACAAGTGAAAAGTAGCACTTTAAATGATAGCTCACCTCAAAGAAAATGTAGCTATATTAGCGAGATTTTTTTCGCACCCGACTTAAAAATGTACTCAGTTTGAGTTAGACTCAGATGATACAATATGGAAGTGGTAATAAGATTTGTATGGAGTCAGACAATAATCTGTTACAGGTTAAATGGTTTCTATTGTAATTTAGTTGAAACCATTACACAGGTAAAGAGCTTGTGTCCAGCCTCCGCTCAAAACCCACACTTTTGTTTAATCAAGTCTTTCATTCAAATCTACTATCTCTGTAGACAACACTAAGTGCAAATACATGATAGTAGTATATACTACGGGGCGAGATCAATAGTTCAATGTAGCTTAATTACATTCTTTTAGTTAGACCTCAGGCCCCCTTTTAACTAAATTGACAAAATTACAAATGTTTCAGACAGCACAATCAATTTCAAATCAGTATGTAGTAGTAAGTAGTGCTATCGAATGCAGCGCCAGTATGTAGTAGTATGTAGTGCTATGAATACAAAGCCAGTATGTAGTAGTATGTAGTGCTATGAATACAAAGCCAGTATGCATCAGTATATAGTGATATGAATACAAAGCCAGTATGTAGTAGTATATAGTGATATGAATACAAAGTCAGTATGTAGTAGTATATAGTTCTATAAATACAAAGCCAGTATGTAGTAGTATATAGTGATATGAATACAAAGCCAGTATGTAGTAGTATGTAGTGCTATGAATACAAAGTCAGTATGTAGCAGTATGTAGTGCTATGAATACAAAGTCAGTATGTAGTAGTATATAGTTCTATAAATACAAAGTCAGTATGTAGTAGTATATAGTGATATGAATACAAAGCCAGTATGTAGTAGTATGTAGTGCTATGAATACAAAGTCAGTATGTAGCAGTATGTAGTGCTATGAATACAAAAGCTAGTATGTACAGTAGTAGTATGTAGTGCTATGAATATAAAGCCAGTTTGCAGTGAGTAAAAAATAGTTCTTTTGTTGACGCTTTACTTTATCTTAGTGCCATGCATTTACCATAGGGAAAATTCTCTATTTCTCAATTGATGACATTTTGTATTTAGGGGTAGATCCATTAAAAGTAAAACCACTTTTGTAGGATGAGAACTAAAATGGCTCAGAACCCCCCCCCCCCGTAAAAGAATTTAGATTTTTAATCCTACATTGAATTATAATGATCTCGACCCTAGTATAAAAATATTTTTACATGAAAGGTAAAATTATGACAATTTACTTCTATTTCCCTGTAGTAGATTTTCTTGCCAAAGTAAGTTTGGTTAATTTTTTTACAAATCACATTCCAGAGAGAAACAATGTCTTTTCAGCCTTAGGCTATAACACTACAGTCTGTATATTGTGTTTGTCTACTTCTGAATCACATAATTGTCTTCATGTACTTCGTTTACACCTCATCAACTGTTATGGAATTAGTATATTGTTACCAACGAGTATCTTGTATTTGGGTCGAAGGAATAAAAAAACTAAAAATTAATGTAAAATGAAATAAAATCCCGACCTACCTATCATATTTTCTGAAATCATGTTATCGGAAACAAACGTAGTGTTTTGTTTGTTTGTTTGTTTGTTTGTTTTTTGGGGGTTGTTTTTTTTTTGGGGGGGGGGGTTGGTTGGTGGGGGAGGGGTTCGCCTTAGTTAGCGAAAAATAAATTGTGTGTTTCCGATAACATGGCCTCAGAAAAGTAGGTCGGGATTTTATTTTATTTTATCTTTGCATGTTTGGTTGTTTTTATTTTTGACCAAAAAAAGAAACCAAAGTCGGTCAGAATACTCTTTCTGTGATGCTTTGATGAAGTATGTACAGACATCACTGGGAAAAGAAGACAGATGTGCATGAAGGTCAAGAAGACAAAGAATTTCTTATCTTTTTGACGAGTGTTAAATGTTTAAAAATGCTTAGGGTCGGTGGTTTAAACTAGGGTCGGTCGGCGTTTTCGGAAACACACTTTTTTCTTTTGCCGAAGTAAACACTGATTGTCGAAAGACTCATGAAAGATAGTACCACTATAACCTTCTAGCACTTCACCAAATGTCGACACAATCAGTCATTAAATATGGATGTGATTCTTCACTCAATTTCTCTTTTTATTTTTCCCATGGAACATGCGTAGAGAATTTATATCCACCCCAGATTTTAAATAATCTTACGATCAAAATGTGCGTCTCGGTAATTTCAAACGCCAGTGCAGTAGTTGGTAATAATCATTGTAAGCCTAGGGAGTCTTCCACACTGTCATCAATAGTAAGGTTTTTACGATTAGTTTAATGCATTTTACATCCCTTATAAAGCACGCACCATTCAATTATTGATACAAGCAAATCTACCGATATCTCAACTTAGTGTTTCAACTGTTTGTAGGCCGTCGAGGGTAAAAACGGTGTGTTTGAAGCAGATCGGCACAAATATCTTTTCCTTTATTGATACCCGATCAAATTGAATAAAATCAATTATACAATGCCTGCAGTTACATTTACGAGTATGAAATCTCACAGTGTGCTCATTGAAGAACAAGGTATTTGTTTGACAATGAGAGCTACCTTTTCAATGAAAACAAGTAACCTGTAACTGAACATGAAGTAAGAACTATGCTATCCTCGCTAGATATCGAGAAGGTAACTAGCCACGACAATAATAATGTTAAACTTGCGTCTATTTCAAAACCAATGTAAGGCCATAGGGCTAGTTATGTCTCTTTATAGAATACTATTCACTGTACAGACTACCTGGAGGTTTTACAGTCAACCGTGACTGTCTCTGTTACTTATCATTAGACTTCATTGCATAGAATACTGTTCACTGTACTGACTACCTGGAGGTTTTGCTGTCAATTGTCTCTGTTACTTATCATAGACTTCATTGCATAGAATACTGTTCACTGTACAGACTACCTGGAGGTTTTACAGTCAACCGTGACTGTCTCTGTTACTTATCATTAGACTTCATTGCATAGAATACTATTCACTGTACTGACTACCTGCAAGTTTTGCAGTCACTGTCTCTGTCACTTATCATAGACTTCATTGCATAGAATACTATTCACTGTACAGACTACCTGGACGTTTTGCAGTCAACTGTCTCTGTTACTTATCATATACTTCATTGCATAGAATACTGTTCACTGTACAGACTACCTGGACGTTTTGCAGTCAACTGTCTCTGTCACTTATCATAGACTTCATTGCATAGAATATTATTCACTGCACATAGTACCTGCAAGTTTTACAGTTAACTGTCACGGTCTCTGTTATGTATTATAGACTTCATTGCATAGACTATACTGTTCACTATACTGACTACCATTAATTTTGCATAGAATACTATTTACTGTACAGACTATCTCGAAATTTTGCAATCAACTGTCTCTGTTACTATAGTGTATGCAGTGTATTGTTTTTTTTTTGTAATTCTTTGTATAGATGATCTCATCAGTATCTATTCATGCCGTAACCTTGTTATCATGCCATGGTTTGATCGTACCTTGAAATCTTTGTAAACTTGATTTGATTATGCAGAAAAAAATTCATCCCCAAACTTATAAACTCAGCTTGTGCCCCTTTATATTCAATTATCCGTATATAAATGTGGTAGTATGCTCAAAATAGGCTAAAAATATACAAATTACTCAGTACATCACATTTCATTACTTTACGTGATAGAACGCTATTCTCCTTACTGATGTATACTCAAACATCAATTTGCAACTGACTGAACTCAAACCTGGTATTATTAGGATGCGTATACGTAACTGTTTAAAAACAATCCGATGACGTAATTTATCATACGTATAAAAAAATGTTGAGGAACTCCTTACTATGCATCACCTGTTCTAACAATGTCCGAACACAAATTGTAATGTCATAGAGAAATCATGAATCGATACTAACGCTATACTAGAATATTTTTATGAAGTTTTTGTAAGTATTTCCACTTGAGTAAAAATATTATAAACACAGCTTGTGCTCCTTGAACTTAATTTGATTTAATTTGATTTAATTTAATTTAATTTTATTGCACTTAATTGAATTAAATTGAATTGGAAGATAATATAGGTATGCATATAAAATTATAATGCTGTCAGTGTTGTACAAGCTTAGTTTGGCCACTGGTGGCGCTGTTCAGAATAGGCTTTCGACCTCCTAAGATGCAGCATGATCGGACCCTCCACCAACTGGCTGAAGTGACGAGGGCATGAATATTTGAGAACAATCATTGTAAAACAATCATCTAAAAAAAGATATAATTTAAAGCACTCATCCTAATGATAATTGCCGTTGATTTTCCTGCACTGTGAAAGAATAGCAATGCTTATCGATCACTGTTCAATGTGATTGGCGGCAAAAAAGCTCCTGTTGTATTGTGTCACAATTATTGTTAGTCCAGTCTATCTTTGTGTTAAAAACATTTTGACCCAATAGTGAGTAAACACCAATTCTAAATCATTTTAGCTATAATAATAATAATACTAATTGTTATAATAATTTATCCCCCCCCCAAAAAAAAAATATAGGAATTACAAATTACGAATACATTTACTAGTCAAGATAAATATGTATATCAATAGCTAATGGGAAAGGAGAAATGGAAGTCTAAGTTGTCTTGCGACTAATCTAGTCCAACCCACATTTGATAATTGACAATAAAATAGTATATTGTCATATCTAATATGATCTTCAAAACTTACAAATATATACAATACACACAGCAAAAATAATAGATAAACACGTCCTATCTAAACTACAAACTTAACCAACTGCAATATTTTTTTTAACTCTCGTTTGAATTTGAAGTGGATATTCCTGATAATCATTCTACTCCATATTTTCGCACCTGCGTACTTGATGGTAAATTAACCTGATATGTGTTTGGCTCTTGGAATACGTAAACCTTTCCTTGTACTTTGATTGCCTAGTTGAGTAGGAATTACTGCTTGGAGTAGAATGATTGTGAAAAATCGTTCTTTTGTGTTAAACGTCGTGGACAAAGATACTGTTAATTATTATGTTACAGATCAGGATACCCATCTTCTGAAATAATCGTTCCGAGATTCATTCCATTTAATGAAAGTCGTAATTCGCACAAGTCGTTTTTGTGTAATGTATAGTTCATTTAGATACGTTAACATGACGCATGTATAACTACTCCGTTAATGTACTTAGTTTAACATTGTATGGTAACTGTTATTTGTTGTTTCTAAGGGCACTGATCAACTATGACCCAACAAACTATGCACTCTCAGTTTCTTGTATCATGGTGTCTTTTGGCTAAGCACCCCTTCTACAGAATGGTATATTCCAGGAAACAAAATGGCGCAGATAGACTGTACAGAGAGATCTCGGTGAACGAACGGTTTTTAGCCTGAAAAACGATAAAAGAAGACTTGAATGATCATAACTTAGGTTAGATATGGTTCGTAACATTCTGGTTTATTTACGAATCGACTTTTGATATCGATTAGACGTCTAAATTTGGCCCGGGCAGGCCAGATGTGTCCCGGGCAGTAATATATGCGATAGCCATGCAATGTCTGTAACACGCGACGCTAGAAAATTTAAGACTGGAAAAGCAGCAATCGGGGGCTTGAATCCACTAAATTTGGGTCAATATATATTCGAAGTGGGCCAGTGCACAATATCGACTTTTGAGTGCCATTTGGCCACCAGTTTGCTCCCGGGCATGCAGTATTTAGGGTTGCCAGATAGCTCGTCCCAAACGAACTCGTCCCATCGCCGACCCGTCCCACGCATGACGACTAACAAAAGTAGGACCGGGCATCTTGGATAAGTTCTCCAAGGTTGCATATAACACCGACTCCCCCCCCCCCCCCCATGGCTATTTGGCCACGTATAACTGGCGATATTCTTCATCGGAAACAGTTCACCCGTTTATGCATTTTACCTATAAACGAATATTGCTGACAACCAGTTTCTTGAACAAACGCACCCCCACCCGGTGCACCCCTTGGGCCTTGCGCTTGTCCATTGCGACGTGGGGTACTCTGGGAAACCATAGACCCTACACGGTCACGTGGTGTACTACCTATTGTCAAAGGTTATGAACTGGATGTATAGTGCATTAGTGGTGGTGGAGAATGTCATGGCCTCAGTTCGTGTTTAACTTCGTTCATTGAATCGTCAAGTGTATTTGGGGTTCATCGTTGGATCGCTGTTCGTGTGAATGAGGCTTTGAAACCTGGAACGCAAGTTGGCTGGTACTTGGGTAAGTAACATATCTGTCCTGTTTCAATTAATGTGATCGGACTTGTTGTGCTCCCTCCCTGAAGGACCTCTTCGAATTCGTTTTCGACGAACCGGTCAAGTTCATGGCATTTTGTGTGGTAAACACATATTGCCGCATGGTCAGTGTAATTCGGATTTCTCCGATACATTAGGATATAATCGCCAAGTGGGTAAAGAATATCACAGTATAGTTCAATGGTATATGCAGGTGTGATGCCGCGCCGAGCGCAGAAGCCATATTGTATAATATTGACCCACCCTACAGTACAGTACTATGATTTACTTACGTAAAAGTAACGTATCGCTGTTGTGTGAGAATCGTTCACTACGTACACGAGTGACAAACATAATCTGTGCTTTCCGTATTTTAAAATTTGACATTTTTTCAACGATATCTTAAAATTTTGTTTACGAGTAACGCAGTGCATGGATACATCCATGCGCAGTGTAGACTCTCCTAGACCGTGGCGCGGGTGTCAAGTATTAAGTAAGGCGAAGGACAACACGTTACATGCGTTTACTTGTAGTTACACCATGCATTGAAGTGCATAATTTTCTATAAAAATAGATTTCTATACCTCCATGCACCATGTAAAGTAATTCGCTTCATCCCCAGCGCTTCGTCAAGCTGATTTCTGTTTGATTTAGGAATCAAAATATATTTCCCAGTGTTTTTGCTAAGGTTTGGGAACCCCGGTAACAGAAAGGGGGAAAGAGGTAAAACTGGTAGTGCTTCCCAAGCAATGTATCATAGTTTAGGTGGGGAACCCCGGTAGATTTTACCTACTTACCGCCCTTAAATAAAACACTGTTTCCAATTATAGAGAAATATCACTAAGTCTATTATTAAATTTCAGAGTCAATTTAATTTCAAGTTTGAATATCGGATATTTCTTTTGATCCAAATATTGCCATTTTGTCAGATTTGTTTTATGGCGAAATGAAAGGTGTCTTGTGGATCAACCATTGAAAAATATTGGAGAATAACACAACTATACCAGCACCAGTAATATCAATGAAAAACTGTGGAAGATAATTTTGAATGTTTTGAATGTTTTTTTTTTTTTACTTACTAGTATATTTCAAACACTGCAGAACCAATGATTTAGACATGTGTTGTCATGACATAGACACATGCTGTTGTGACATACATAGCACAATCAGGGTATATATTCCATATTTTTTGTTCAACTTGGCTTATGTATGGTATAATAACAAATGTAAATATTTGTTGTTGGAGGAGGTACATGTAGTGCGACAGTTGTTATTTTTAGGCTAAATAAAAAAATTGTGTATTTCCCCTGACCCTCATTCAAGCTGCCAACCCTAACATTAAAGAGGATAACTTCCTGGTCATCTTGAACTTAATGCATGTCTGTTTTCTACCACAGAAGGGGTATTCTGACAGACATCTTGTTTGTCTTTGGGTCAAAGAATATTTTTCAAAAATAAATCTATTAAAAAGATAAAATACAATGAAATCTCAATTTACCAATTGTATTTTCCTAGGGTATGTTATTGGAAACACAATTATTTTTTCTGCTTTATAAAATATTTCTTATTAATATTATCATTATTATTTTATTGTTATAGTTAGGAACACAAGTTTTGGACTACATGCTTACAAATCAAAGTAAATTTATTCAAAAATCTGGTGTCACACAGGGGTCATGAAACTCAATGTCCATCTTGAATAATGAAGGCATAATGACTAAGATATCTATTAACAGATGAACAGATAGATAATGTCAACAGACAGTAAGATAGATATTGTTATCATGATGCTTTGATTAGTTAAGATGACCAAATTGTCAAATTGCAGTGATCCTAACATACATTGTACCTCACACCTAACTTCCGCAGTCTCTTTCGTTTGGCTTAAATGTCAAAATGTAATGTTTTAGTGAGCAAAATGTGGCATTATGAATTGGTTTGCTTCACTTACTTCAAATGTGTTTGGCAAGTAGCATGTGTCTGTTAATCTCTAGTCTTGCTACCAATCAATATTTATGACAATTAAAAACATTGACTGCCAACAGTCTGTTCACTTAACAGGAAAGCTATCATGTAATTTCTGATAGGCTCAATCTGGAGCTTTTTATTTTTGCAATTACGTTGTATTACATAGTGAAGACAGTCTGGATAATGTTCTCCATAAGACAAGTAACTGCAAGGGTGCCAAGCTAGTATGTGATTTCTGATTGCTAAATCTGGTGCTTTTTATTTTTGCCAGTTGTACATGGCACCAGTAGCTATAAAATGGGGATAAAACGATTATTAGAATACCCTTAAGCTTACATTGACAAGAGGTCAGCAGTGTGCCCTCTACATGTAATGATAGCCAAATTTTGATAAAAACTGGCATTTCTTGTGAGTCACCACATAGTAAAAGATAGGGGAACACTAAATTTTAGTGCGTCACTTGTGTGCTTCAGTGGTATGTCAAATGGGACACACTGGTGGTCAGTAGATGATAACAGTTGTGAGAAGCCCCTAGGATCCTGATGACTTAAGCTGGTCACTGTTGTTATCGACATCATAGCCATTACTGGTTAATTAGTGGTTATTTTCTCTTAACAGTTCCTCATTCTTTGCCTTCTCCAGTCAGTCAAATCTGAATCTGCATCAGATCATGCAGATACATGCAAGTAATTAGCACTGCCTCCCCAGGAGTATAAACACAATAATGGGGGTCAAGGGTTACACTTAGTCACTAGAAATACCACTGTTGTGTACTCAGAATTGGAGAAAGATGTTTGCTGCTACATGTAAGACAGATGTTGGCAGTTGCCACAGCTTCTGAAGCAAAAATGACCCATTGTCATTCAGCCAATGTTGGAATGTTGCAGAATTGACATTGAATTTTCAGTGGAAGCTACTCAAGTTAATTGTGTAGGGGCATACTAATATAATATATTTTGACAAAATTAGAAATAGATGTCAGAATACTGCAGTAAACTTAGATATTTTTGCCACTAGAAATATTTGTGATTTGACACTTCTTCAACTAGTTTTCAAAGACTAATGTTTACAAATTACTAAAGCCTGTTGCATGGTTTTACAAAAAAATTAGCTACTACAGTCTACATATTTTCAAGTTCTTGTTTTCCAGCAAAAGAAACAAAAATACTAGAGCAAAAATTTCCAGGTTTCTACAGACATTACCTTGATTATTCATGATGCAGCAGTCAGACTCATAGTAGAAGGTGGTTATGTACTTTGTAATAATTTGCAGTCTTTAAGTTTTGTTGGTGACTCTTGAAATTGACCATAGGGTGTTCATAGTGTACATGTATGTGTGGGAGGGGGTGGGGTTTGGGAGAGATGTGTTCCATGTGACCAAATCAACCTTACATTGTTTGGTTTCTTTTTGTCAATAATATTTTAGTACATACATCAGTTCCATGAAAATATTTCATTTTTGTGGAACGGTTACATGTACTTTAAGACTTGCTACTATAATTAAATTCTAAAATTCTGAATGTCATGTTTGGACTGGATCCTTTTTACAACTGACTAGTCAAATCAACCTTTCATTTATAATGCCTTTATCACAATAAAATCCCATAACAATAGGATGTATATGCCTCTATTGTGACATCACACTGCCATTCTTTTTCAATGAATAGTTCTTAAGATATGCATATGCATGTAGCAAGATACAGGAAGATTATTGTATCCATAGATTGCATTGTCAGGTAGCTAATTACAGCCTATAGACATCTGCTATTGACATTGTACCATACACATAAATATTTAAAGCCAGGTTGAACTTGTTTGAACAAAAAATATGGGTTTTACACCCAGGTTGTTGTACATCATGACATTTTGTGTCTATGTCGTTGTGCTTTGTTGTTCGAAATGTTAGTCAAAATAATCCAGATTACTATTACTTTTTCCAGTTTTTCATAAATTTTCTTGAGGAGGTATAATTGTTACCCTGGTAGTTTACGCTTCAGTCTAAGATATACACAACCTAAATGTGGATACAACCGTGATAAGCTATTGAAGGTAGCTGGTTATTTCATTTATAGTCTAAGTAGGGCAGCTCTCTTAAAGCTAGGTCCATAAACTTTCAGTGTGCTGTTTGGAACTTCCTATATCTACACTACCTTGATTACAGACTGGTTAATTTCGCATAGCAGAGGAACCACCAGAACAGCAATAGTTGTAGTTTGTGTATATCTTAGTAAACTGAAACCTCGATTACCAGAGTGTACATTATTCCCCAATATTTTTTTTCATTACACTAATATATATATCCTCTGTTTTTCAGTTACCTTGTTGAAGATTTTAATATGTACAGCATTACACTGTGAAACTGACCAAAATTTGAAGCCGAAAATGGAAATTAACTGAGAGAGATGGTATTAATGTATGCATAGAGACAGTAATTACATCCTCCAGTTTCTGATTTAATAATATTCAAAGACTGAGTAAACCGTCTACACCAAAATGGCATCTGAAGTAAAGAAAGTGAATGGGAACATTGCAGAATTGGAGAAGTCGTCCAACGAGCATACATCTGGTCCGATGGTGACCGCAAAGACAGTTCGGAACATGTGCCTTTGTTTGACGTTTATACTTCTAGAAACTGCCAAACAGATAGTCATATATGGTAGTAAACAATACAACGGAGGCAAATATCCACTTTCACTATCAACAATAGTTGCTCTTTCAGAACTTACAAAGCTAATTGTGTGTGCTTCAATATATGGATATTCTGGGAATATCAAATCCTTTGAGTTATCCTGGAAGTTCGCAATTCCGTCTCTTCTGTATGGAATGAATAACAATTTGTTTCTGTACGCACTTCACTATACACCACCACCGTTATGGAACGTTCTTATACAGTCTCGAGTCCTTATGACAGCATTAGTGTATCGTATAGTCTTCAAACGAGTGATTCCACCTCTACGATGGTTAGCCTTACTGTTACTGATATTTGGAATTGCCCTTGCAGAAATCTCAGGCTCATCAACTGGTCATTCTATCCAAGAAACAACAATGCGTCTTTATTTACGAGCACTTATCTTGAGCATCGTCAGTGCTGTACTGTCAACTGCTGCATCAGTTTATACTGAGGTAGGTGCCATATATTTTGACTTTATTATATTAACCGAAAAAAGATTGTCTCATATCCCTACAAGCTGGTGTGGGATCCCACACTGTGTGAATGAAAATTATGTTTACCATGAGAAAAATAATTCTATTCACTCGTTAGAGAATTTTTGTCTTGCACTCATCTGTGGCTTGTATGAGGAAAACTTCCTGAATTGTGAGATATACCATCTCAGCTCATTGGGGATATGGGATTCTCTTAATCTCAGGCCTGATAGCCTGCGTACATGTGTGCTTGCATTCACCCTCATATCTCTGGCATGCACCAACTGATTTAAACCAAACCTGGTACAAAGGTAACATACTTAAGTAACATACTTAAGAATGGCAGCCATATTTGTTGTTAAATTTCACAATATGCATCATGACTCTCCAGAAATGACTCTCCAGAAACCATAGTTTATGAAAATGCCCTTCATTTCCTGGAGAGTGGTGTTTCCCTTTAATCATTAATAGTACCCAGAAGATCTGTAGTAAGGCAAAGTAAGTGAACAATGTGGTGACATATACTAATTCTGAGTGTACCTTTGATTTCAGTGTCATGGACATACAGCATGTGGCCATGACATACAAGTAGTCTAGTCAGTGCTGTACATATACTACATATAGGTTGCAAAATGTGACTTTTGTAGTCACTCCAATGTTCTATAAATTTTTCCCACAACAAGTGACTCCTTACTGAGTGTTATACTTAAGTCCATAACAGCGGGAGGCATATAATTATTGTTTTTTCCCTGTGGGTTACGTAATCACACATGATTTCCCATTGGTATGACAATTCTGAGTTGGCTTTAATTGCAATTTATCATGCATGATATTTAGTCACTGCTGAACAGAGTCAATCTTCCTTTTGCAATCATTAATAGGAAAGTAAAAAACAGATGAGGCCAAATAAAAAAAGTTGTTTGGTTCCGGTTACTCGACCCCACCTAGTTTTTCACGCTGATCCTTTTTTTTTTACATAATTGAGAAAAAAAATAAAATCGCGAAAATTGTGAAGTCTCGCTAGAAATATTGCATGCGGAAACTGACATCAACTGAAAAAGACAATATAAATCTGTTGTTCCAATCTGTAATGGCTGTACATCTGATGTGAAGAAGCCAATAACACAGAGACCATATGATATGAAAACAACAGAAAAAGCATACATTGTAACTACCTGAACTAGACACTCACTTATGAAAAAAAAATTAATTTAAAAAATAAAATAAAAACTCTACCTACCCCACCTATTTTAAAATTGAATGTAATCGGAACCACACAATTTTTTTTTATGCCTGAGGTAAAATTACATTTGCACATTGTGTAAATATACATACATGTACGTACTCTTGATTGTCCTCTGTGGACAGTCTGAAAGTTGCTGCAGCTTATGCCAAAAATCCCTTTCCGACTAAGAGCTAAAAAAAGTAGTTGTTTGGTTACGGTTACCCGACCCCTACCTAGCTTTTCACTGCTGACCCTAAACTGGCATCTAAATCTTGGGGACAACTCTATGGGTAATCATAGTATTGTTGTACCATATACATCTAAATCTTGGGGCAACTCTATGGGTAATCATATTCATAGTATTGTTGTACCATATACAAGTATATTACAAAGAAGGAGCTCAGACCCTCTCTCATGCAAAAAGTAATATTCTGACAAACATGGTCATAAATTTGTTGTTCCATTGGTTAATTGTGTATGGTTTTGGAACTCTGCCTAATATGAAGTATTTACAATGACTTGTAATCATGTGAAAACCAATTGTTCGGCAGAGCTATTGTTGGGCTAGAACAAAAGAATTGTACCGCATGATAATGACTTCGGGATCGAAATGTAGCCCTTAACACTGGATATGAAAAATGTACCCATTCTCAAACTTAAGTGCAGTGGAAAAGGACCCTTTAGTGCACACCCACCTTAGTTGTATTGCTGTCTATGGCATCTGCCCCACTAGTGTCGGCCAATGACAACCCTATGTGCATTTCATCTCACAGAACAGAATGCTATAATATTACCAATTTGTACAGGTAATTATATTCTTCTGAATTGGAAAAACACAATAAAATGTGAGAAACACTAAAATTCATTATATAGCCAATACTACACGTGTCTATACAAGTTGTAATGCACATGATCTCATTATGGACATACCATGGAGGTGGGTTTATACTTCCATGGACATGCCATGTCATTCATGACAGGAGAAAGCTGAAAGAGTAAATCAATGTATTATGTAATCACAGTAATGTAATGCATATTGACTAGTTGTCTGACTCATTCATTCATTGTCATAGAATGACTTTCATACAAAAGATGACGCTGACAGCAATTCAAATTCAAAACAACATGGCTTGTATGAAGCAGTTTATTGTCATCATGTAGATGGTTCCCCTCCCCCTAAACCCCATCAAAATAAGTTCAGCTTTTTGCACCACATGGCATATTGGAAAATTGTGATATTCACTGCTCATTTCTAGACTTCCGAATGTTTTATAAAAGTTACACCAAGTGTTCCATTTAATTTAACCCCAGTTTGAAAGAGGTATGGCAAAATAATAAACAAATCTCAGAAAATAGGGTAGGTAGGTTGGAATTTTATTTTATTTTACTTTAAATTTAAAAAAAAATACTTCCGCCCAAGATAAAATAGTCATCAGTCACAATACTTCTTGTTTCTTGTTTACTATTTGTTTTAAAATTGACCTACCTACCCATAGTTGCCATGAAAAAGTAATGAGGAACATAACAAAATAGAGTGACTGGAAGCCACATGGTATACTTAATTTCTACACTTAGTTTCATTACTCATATTTGCTTCAGCTGACTTTATGGTACCTATAAATGTGATCATCTGTAGGTTGTAAATTGAAGTATGAAATGTAAATACCTCCCCTAAAGGCCAGACAGGAAAAAAAGGCCTCCTAACTTCATTGGGGCATTGTCAAACTTGAATGCATACAGTGAACAACACAGCGATTCCTTTAACAAATCCATGACAACAGTGAGCAGCTGGTGGTTTTGGTGATACATTTGGTATGTTTGGACCCGTTTTGGAATGCATATGTGTGTTGCTATGTGTAGAAAGTTGATATTTATACACAGTATATACAATTTTGGACAAAACATGATCAGACAGGGGCTTGTTAAATTCCTGCTTGTACAAATGTACCATTGAAGTATAAGCTTCCTTGCTTGTACTGAAAAGCTGTTCCTATGCGTTACTCTTAATTACTAGGAGACGGTATTCAAGATTTGGCAGTTGAGGTGCTAACGACAACCACAGGAATGGCTATAAGCTTGGCCATTAGACCTAGTTGTAGATTAAGTTTACATGTATATTGCCAATGTCACTTTTCAAATGATCCATGAGTCATTGATTACCAGTGCAGTGTGGTGTATGTTCTAAGGTGTTTTCCCGTGAGTACTTGTGATGTTCTCTGTGGCTATATTTATGAGCAAAGTAGAATTTAAAAATATGGCAACACCACAAGCACTAGTACATACATGTTGAGGAAGTTATGCATGTTTACTATTAGTCAAAATTAGTGATGCTAGGACTATTTAAGTGGATAAAAACACACTCTAGCAAAAACAACGAAAGACCTTCAAATTAATATTTAGTATCGCATAATTCATAGATTGAATCACCTGTTATCATTGAAGATATGAAAGTTTTCAAAATTTGGTTAGAAGTGGGAAAATGAAGTTCATCAATCTGTTGTCAGACTCCTCCTCCTAAATAAACGAAGATTGTTTATTGAGCATTGTGTGATCATCCCTTAGGCGTAAAAAAAAAAATTGTGTACTTCCGATTACATTCAATTTTAGAATAGGTGGGGTAGGTAGATTTTGTATTTTTTTTTTTTTTTAAATTTTCATTTGTGAGTGTCTAGTTATGTTTTCCGTTGTTTTCCATATAGTCTCTGTGTTATTGGTTTTTTCTCATCAGATGTACAGCCATTACAGATTGGAAGAACAGTTTTATATTGTCTTTTTAAGTTGATGTCAGTTTCTACATCCACTATTTCTTGCGCGACTTTACGATTTTCATGATTTTATTATTTTTTTTCTCCAATATGAAAAAAGACTGTGGGGTTGGCATGAAAAACTAGGTGGGGTTGGGTAACCAGAACCAAACAACTTTTTTTATTAGGCCTTAGCTAAACAAATAACGACATCGCTCTTATTCAGTCGTTATTTTCATAGTATGTATGCAAATTTCACCTTTTGTGTATATTATTATCTTCAATCCGAGAATCTAGTATGTTTACGTCACAATCTGTGTTTTCATTCACTGTCTTACAAACCACTTGATGTATACAGTAAAGCCTGTTTACAAGAAGAGCTGTGTTTTTTTATTTGCTGTCTCACAAACCGCTTGTATTGCTTCCAATAACCAACTATTAATATTGTTTGAAATTTGTACATTCTAACTGATTGGTTTGAAAAATTGCACTAAAACTGATTGGTCAAAGGTGGGAGTGATAAAGGAATTGACCATATTCAAATGAAATCAATATGTATATGTACCCTTATGTTCCATGTGTAAAATACCAAGGTGACCCTGTTTGTTCTGTAAAAATAATACACTTATGTCTGCTTCTTTTACAGTATCTCTTCAAAAATAATGACAGGCCATTCATGGAGCAACAAGTCCAGCTGTATTTGTTTGGTTTTAGTATGACCAGTATATGGGCGTTGTATGTTACCAAAGGACACCCATTTCAAGTCAGTGGTCATCTGTCCATTGGTGTTATTTGGTTGCTGATTGCTGCTGTTATCTTTGGAGGATGTGGAGGCCTGGTTGTTGCAGGGATCATCAAACTTATCGATAACATCACAAAGATTTACTCCTCCATTATTGCAATCCTGGTAACTGCTTTCATTTGTGCGGGTCTCTTTCCTCGTAATTTTACCATAAATATAATGTATCTGGGTTCCATAGTAGTCATTCTTGTGTCTTCTGTTTTGTATGAGAGGGCAAAGCCAAAGAAGAGAACTATTTCAGTCATGGATGTGAGAGAAAATAAAACTGTAGTTACATCACAACCTGAAATATCATAACCTTTAGAAGTTTTGTTTTAAAAAAAAAAGAGTCAAGAGTACAGTAATTTTTACAAGATACTTTTTATATTGGTATCTCTTAGCCACTTTCTTATGAGTTTTGTGTCTCAGAAATAGAGAAATATTTTGTTGTGATGTGAGTTTTAAAACTTTTGTATTTTCAATGCCCACTACATGAACTCAGCCAGTACATGAGGAATGGCCACAAGTGTCAAATTTCCAAAAGTTTAGTTATAGGTGACTATGAATGGCTGAAGGGTTTTTACCCCAAAATGATGACGCGGAAAAAATGCATTTCTAAGCTGAAAGTTGAATACTTACTTTTTTACATGAATTATTTCAACAAGTTCTACCTTCCTAAAAATAGCGTTAGGGTCAACTTGATGAGTGAACATGGGTCCCTTTAAAGTTTGTGAATACTTATCCTCCATAGCAAGCTGGATGATCCACCAGGCTAGTATTCTCTCCACTCAGCCCTGCAATGTCAGTGTATCAAATTCAGTATTTTTAGCCATACCTTATTATTTGTAACAGGAGGAAAAATAAGAATATCAGCATGTCATCTATCAACATTTAGATGTTATTTCCCAATATTTTTCTTCGTTCAGTCAAGGAAAATACAAGTGACCTAAGGGGGCTTTGTCACTTCTAGTCACTAGACAAGTACTGACAACCCTTAGGTTACAAGTATTTTCCAGCTGAATGAAGAAAAATATTGGAGAATAACACAATTATATCAGCGCCAGTAATATCAAAGAAAATCGGGGAAAGTAATGGCAATTTTGAACATTTTGACTCATATTTCAAACACAGCAGAAAAAATGAGGTAGACATGCATTGCGATGACAAAGACATGCATTGTCAGACTTAGAACAACCACAGGGCGGGACGGGAACGTAGACGGGAATAACTGCCTGGTCGATAATACAACCCGTTATGGACACTATTGGCCAAAGCAAGTCAAGGAAATTTGTATTTTGTGAACATGGTAGTAACTGAGTCTAGGGGTCAAGTAACTGCAGTCAGAATTAAGACATGGACCCCCACACATCATACAAGCAGGATTAAGTCAAAATAGGTTAGATATTTGTTCTTTAATTTCTAGATGTAAATGTAATATTAACACTTTTAAGAGGCTTTTCAGGTGCAAAGGATAGGAATTTTTTGCCACGTTATTAGTATTTATATATCTTGGTTTGTGAGTATACATTTTGTTTTTTCCTCATGATTGTCTTTTTAACATATTTTTGAGCACAAATTTGACAATGGTGAAATGATGAACCTTAAAGGGAGCACTGCATACAAATGACAACAATATCCTATTTATGGTGGGAGAGGCTGAACATTTTAAAATTTCCATGTACATCACATGTAACAGTTACAAATTAGTAGTTACATGAAATTGGTTCTTGATAATAATATATTCGCAATACACCACATCAGAAAAAAAATCTTTAAAATTTTGCTGTTACTTTGTTCAAGAGAACTCCAACCTCAGTTAAAATCGATGAAAAAATCTGGGATCATCATTCAAATTTTCAAAATAGGGGTCAAAATATTTTCAAAATTTAGTCATTTTATAATCCAATATGGCCGTCGGCCACTGAATGCTGTGTTGACTGTACGGGAAAATAGAAGATTGATGATTTCCTTGAAAAAATAAAGACAATAAACCTCAAAATTTCTTTTATTTTTTTAAAATGACCAGGAATGAAAGTCAAAGTTGGGAGAAAATGAAAGAACTTTAATATTTGGGAAATTTGTCCCCAAGGAGCATTCTACCACAAAATGACAAAAGCTGAGTTTACAAGCTCTATTACTCATGTGAAATGTCATAAAATTATGCCAGTAGTACAAGGTTAATATCAATCCATGCCTTTGATGTCATAGAAAATTGTGCTTTAGTTTTGTTAGTACAGTTGTTGTTATGATAATGGTTACCGTGACGTTTAGGAGACATATATAAATGTACGTTATTGAATGGTTTAAAGGGGCACAAGCTGAGTTTAGAGTAATTTTTGCTGACTTAAAAGAGGTACCACGAGTCTTCTATTTACTGAAGCATACCGAACCCATCATGTGCTATTGACAGAGCTCAGACTTGGTATTTATACATAATGAAAGTGGCACAAGCTGAGATTATAGCTATTTGACTCAGATTAAAATACTTAGGCTAATAAAACCATCATTACACATGGTGATGACAATCTGATTAAATTAGATGTAGGGAACTTAGCATGATTTCTTTAATTACCTCCTACTTTTATTGTAATTTGTTTGTTTTTGTTCTCTGAGCACCTGATACCTACACCTTACACAATACAATCTGCAGCATAAATCACACCCTACTGGTATATAAACACAATTTATGATTTGTAAGAAATGATATTATGACGTAGATTAGCTGGTAAAGAGATAAAAAATCACACTTCATTGGGATAATAGTTAACAAATTTACAGAATGTATATTGTGAATAAAGTCATTTCAGAGGTCATAGGTGACAGTATGCAAATGATCATTTGGGTCAACATAACTTAAGTAAATATGTGTGCAGTTTACAATATTACATTGAGTTTATAATTAATAGTGTCGGTATTCGTCATTTAAGTCTTTAGCATGTGGTGTTATATGTGTATGTACATGTGTGTATAGTTCATGTTTATCACCCATCATTCATACGATATTTTCAAGTGCAAAAAATCACCATTATGTAGTTACTTCCATATTTTTAGGAGCAGAATAAAAATCAATACTGCATTGTATATCCTTAGTGTTATCTTTTCCCAAACATGCCAGTCTTAGAAACAATATGAAAGTGTTTGCTCTCGAATGTCATGCTATACCTATGTACAAACGTGTTAGAAATACTCGCATGCCTCTTTAAGCCAAGCAATATTCTAAATGCATTGTTGTACGCAACTTGAACATCATCAAAACATTTTTTCTGATGTACACTCCAAATATGAGAAGAGTACATGGACGAACAATATGCTTGAAATAGAGGAGTACATTTAACAGCATATGAACAGTTCCAAAAATTATGGATAAGTGAGTTAGTCTTTGCATAAAATGGTCTCATTTGATGTCTGATATCGTCATCGTCATCACCCTCAGAATTACAAATAACACCTAAATAGGAATGCTTAGTTACAAATGACAGCACGGTATTGTTGAGCTTCACCTGGGTAATGTTCAAAATATTGAATCTAGGTGACATAAGACAGACATATAGTTTTCTTGGCATTGAAAGCTACGTAGTCGCTTCAAAAACTAGATTCCAATATTAAAGATAACTTCAGTATTACGACAAAAAAATATACACATTTTACTGTTGCTAAACAATCAACAATATACTAGTAACCTGGGTTAGGAATAAAATACTGTTGATATAACATTATGTTTATTGTTGACATTCACCCACTATCTTAGGCATGGATGTGTGCCGCCATCTTGTTTTTAAGTTGCCGCGAGCAACCAGAAATCAAATATAGTGGAAAACAAATCATAGGATTTATTCATTGCAATAATTTCAAATGTCGTCTCCAATAAATCAATCACTCTCAGGTACTAATCCAAAATTGTTATAGAAAGTATTTTGTCAAGGATATGATTTTCCACTCTTAACCATATAAAATACAAATAACTCAAAAACAGTTTTGGGTGATATTATTACAATTCTTGTTCTTAGAGGCTGAAATACATAGTCCAGGACATAGTTAATTTTTTTTATTTAACCAAAGGACTAGATTATTGTAAAAGCTAAAGAAGTAAAAAAAATTGCAAACAAAGAGAGAAATGTAGCTGTTTTTAATTTGGGAAATATATTTGCAGAGGAACTGAACTAAAGTTCAGGGTAGTGGACTTGCCTGTAAGATACAGTGTGTAGAGTACCCTCAACCATCAACCTGTTAAAGAGAAAGCTGATTAGGGCGTATACAGTCGAGATGTAGTAGTACTATGGGTGTTGTGGTTTGTTTGTCTATATGCAGATGTATGTGTGTGTGTAAATTAATCGATTTAGGTAAAAAATAATGCTGGTCCAATTGCTGTGAAACTTGATGGCACCATGACTTTTGAGGTCTGTTTATGATAGTTCTAGGCAAAGATCATCAAATCAGTAAACAATATCTTAAAACTCTGAAACTACTTGGGCAGATTTTGGTTTGATAGTTGGTAAGGTTCAAGTCAATTTAATTCAATATTTATTCTTAATGGGGAAATTGGTTCATTGGACAAAGAGTCTCCATACTATGAATGAGTCAATGCAAAAAAAAGCAAATGACTTTACAGGACATTAAGGGAACAGAATCAAAGTAAAAATAATTGACACTGCATTATGAAAATATTATATCATCTAAAACATGTAAAATGTATCATTTAAAGTGGCCATATGGATGAGGATTTGGAGTTTATTTTGGATTATTAATTTTATAAAACAATTTTATCATGGCTTCGTACTTGAAAAATCAATGTGAAACATCATAGACCAAGTATATGTTTGTTACTCAATACATTGCAAAAGACTAAAATGTGTAAGATAATTTTTATTGTACGTACAAGTAATAACAAACTTTTTACACGTTTTAGCTTTTTGTCATGTATTGAGTTAGGAACACAGACTTGGTAAATGTTGTTACACATTGTTGTTTTTTTCAAGGAGGAAGCCATAATAAAATTGTTTTATAAATTAAAAATCCAAAATGAATTCCAAATCATCATCCATATGGCCACTTTAAAAGCCACACACAATGGAATGAATAAAGGGGGTTCTTTCACTGCTTTGTCCTGCAAATAGAGCATCCAGGTTGTTCCTAGGGGTGTCTAGACATGAACAGTCTGTAGCATTATTGTCTTTGAAGGGGAACACCACTCCAGGAAATAGAGACAGTTTAATAAACTATGGCTCTGGATTTTACATCACCTACAACTAGTTTCAGAGAGGCATCATGTTGATCCATGCAGACATCATATGCAAACACCACAAAGGACATTTTATGTTCCCTTTATGGGATGTTTGATACTAAGACAAACATTAGTGCCCAAATGTCTTCATGGAGTTGCAATACATTTAAGTGCAATCTTGCTATTGAAGTGTGGGCATATGCAGTTTCTTGTTGATTTCTGTGTGGTTGTATCAAACAGAAAAGCCGAGCAGTATTGTGAAATTCACTGTATATGTATAGAGTATGTTGTACAATTTGATTAATATCTGTTTTATAGAATGATCTCCATTTTGTTTTGAGTTTTAAATCCTCCATTGTGGTTGTTCATCCTGAAAGTTTCACAAAATGATGGATGTTTAACTAGAGTTATGATTGTACAATTATATCAATAAAATTTCATTTTTTATACTAGAGCTGTTTTTAATGTATTAATATTTCCTTTTAATATTTTTCATAATCATATTTATGACTTATTTTTGAACTTGATCGGATGTATGATTTCATAAATAAATTAATGTCTTGGGGAAAAAGTGAAAGTGGTAATTTTTTTAGCACCTCCCCAAAGGCAACACCAGAGGGAGCTATTTTGTTTACAATGTGTTCTTCCCATCTATTTATCCGTATCTACACTACATTGCACTTGGCCAACGTCACTAAAGACTCACAGAAGCAATATGCAGTGAGGGGTACGATTCCTATCCATTTTCCGGAAATACCAATAGCTGAATTTTATCCAGGACAGTCCAATCACAGTCCCTCCAGTACGCCGCTTTAGAATATTGTAGGAGTTGCATCGTTGAGGGCGCTAAGTGGTACGCCAGTACGTCCGTCGTTGAAAGTTTTCTTCACCGACCGACGAAATTGGTGGCTTCACTTATAAGTGAAGGAGGTAGTCCCACAACAGCCTAACCACAAAATGATATTTTGAGGAAAAGGCTAAAAACTTACTTTCAGCACTAGGCCCTTGAGACCCTAACTCAAATTTAAATCACGGGTGTTTCGCACTATCTGTCTTCATCCTGGACATTTTTGGTGAATTAAGAGAGGAAATAGCCAGTATCGAAAAATGTCATCAGGAGTTTTTAGATATATGTCATTTTCATCAAGCCCGTTTGATTCGAGCGAACTTCAAGTCACATTTTTACCAAGTTAGCTGTCAGGATAATATAAAGGGTAGCATTTTCTGAGATAAAAAATCACATACACAACGTTCAGAAGTTACAATTGTTAAAAAGTAGTAAATCGCACAAAATGGAGTTAAGTCCTTTTTGGCATCAATGTCTTCAAATGCTAGTCGGTTGAGTGGTTTTATTCTTACCCGAGATCACCAGAATGTGTAAAAGTTATCGATGTTGGTGTCATTTATGATTGGTCTCAGAGGGAAGATGTTGGCAAATTTAAATTTAACATGTATTGTCACGATGGTAGCATTTCGTACAGGTACCCCCATTTGTCATTCAGTAAATTTAATTCATGTTAGAAATTAAGTAAAACTCTATCACAGTGAAATCTATGATCTCTGTATCGCACCATGGTTATGTAAACTTCAGAAAACATTCTCAAATAGACGATACATATCGCATATTAATGACGTCAGGTCTATTTTACCATTAGATGTGCCATGCCGTATGGTTTGACATTTCTGAATCGGTGTTGAAGCAAGGGAATTCGAAGTTGGCCAGCGGCGATGTCTGTACATGCTGTTTTCTCGTCCCAATATCCACGTTTGTTAATAGACTCTTTCATGCCATTAGGTTTTCGATTTAAACAAATGTGACATCGAATCCATAAGCCATAACAACTTGGCACGTTATTTTGATTTTATCTCTTGTGGCGCTTCGCCCACAGTGCCATTTTTTGTGTCCGAGTTTATTCACTTCAGCTTGAGTTCACTTCAGTTCACTTCAGTTCAGTTTGCTTGGTTAAGGGGGCTAGTAATCCGTCCGGATTCTAAGCATTCCTCTCGATTATGTTCAGACGAGCAAAAAAAAACTATTAGGGGATAAAGACGAATTTACTAACGCCGCTATTTCTTGAGTAACAACTTATACCTATCGGCTTATGGTGCATTTCTAGACACAGTTTGAAGTTTGATGCATCATTCGCTTTCGACATTAATTGATCACAAGGCCATCTCCATCTTCTAGGAAACTGGACATAATAAAAAAAATAGGGCCGGGAGGTAGGTGGGGATTTTATTTTAAATTTGTCCATTTTTTCTTTTGTTGAGTAATTGCTTTAACCAAGAGACAAAATTCTCTCCGATTACAAAGAAGCCTTATAATAATTCGATAACATGCACTAAAAGGAAGTAAATGTAGACAATTGGGGTGACCCTATTTAAATTTTTTTTTAAAAAATCATCCTCTTCATGTTTCTCTGCTTCTCCCTTTTCTCCTCTCTATCTTCTTTTTATTGGATTCCTGGTAACAAACCCTTTCCCAGCTTCTCTAAACAATTGGCATGTTCTCTGGTCCCCTACTTGAATAACTTCCGTCATGAAAGAAATGCTCTGTTCGTGAAGTGTCGTCGCAGCCGCCATGACTGTAGATGACGTCGACAGACCAGACACTTGTTTATTCTTGCCAGAGGGGCTCTATTCTGCAAAATATTAAGGTCGGGCGAAAAAAATTATTTTGATGTCAGAGCTGAAAATTTGGGTAATGAGAAACAGAAAAAAAAACTACAGTCTCCCCTAGTAGACGAATACAGTATGCTAAGTGTACTGTATAAATCGAACTTGCCGTCCGAAAAACACTAGTTTCTATGTCAATGACCAAGGATACTTTGGCAATACTTTGGCAAATTTTTACTACATTTTTTTAGGGTCGATCGGGTAACTGGAAACTCGGTTTTTTATTTGGCATTTATTGACCTCAGTGAGCTCAGTGTACGTATGGACTTGTTTTCTTTTTAAAAGTTGACTCCATCTTTGTAGACATCCGTTTATTTAGACGAATATGCCTGTACGTGACTTTCCCGACTTTTAGAGAACGCGAAAGACTCTTTACCTATAGTGCATATAAGGCTACACGCAGTCATCAGTTACATGATCTCGGCCCATTCCATTCATCACACGAACGTGAATACGACTGTTTGCCATATACTTGATGTTATTCGCTTCACTCAAACATTAAAAAGCGGTACTTACGTACACAAAGTTGGTCTAAATAAGTAAATGTTCTGAACACTTTCATCTCTTTGTCGTTCGCAACGTATCATCACTGTATACCACATACTTGTGTCAACAGCAAATAATAAACGTTAAAGATGCACTAGCTGTAACTGAACATATTTTTTGAAAATGTTTTGTTAGATACAATAACATCTGCATAATACCATACACCACTAACAGTATTGAATCACCTATTGGTGAACGTATCTTTTGTAGCTGTATACATGATAAATCAAATTAAATTGATTTTGGGTCCATACCCGAAATTCAGCGCCCTCCGCGGCGATCACGATTTAAGCTGTTATTACTATACTACTGGATACGATCGACCAGTGATTAACAACGTAATACATACAATACATAATTAAAATAATGTACTGAGAGTAAAATTGAGGTATTGAAATTATGCGGCTTTAAAATATCAAAGGTTTGAAACTGTATGCCTTTAAACGGCCTCCCACATGTCCTTATTTAGCAAAAATAAATGCCGTAGGATGAGACGTGGTGATGCTGTTTCTCCCCAGAATCAAAATTGAAGTGGAAAGCCCTGCTTACTAAGTATATCCAAGTACATGTACAGCCAACTGTGAGGTTTCTACTTGTAAAGCCCACATTTATTCATAAAGAGATCTCTCATTATGTATGGATGATAACATTGCCACTGATATTTTAACGTAGTATACTGTACATGTACTATGGTACATCTCCAGAGGGTACGGTGTAATTGCACCTCTACGTAGCAGGGGGGTTACGAAAATTCTTGGGTTCATTTAGGGGGCGTCATGAAATGTTTTGAGAGCGCGAAGGGAGGGGGGCTGCGAATTGTTTTGCCCACAAACATTTTCTCCGAAGTCCCCTTCCCCCGCCGTAAATTCTGTTCGTTCCCTTAGGGTAGATCTGGTCATAGAAATAAAAAAGTAAACCCTAATGATTAAAAAAAATTGTTTGTGCAGAACTCCTAATCTAGTAAAGTACACCGCGCTGTTAGTCGTGTGTCTATTCTATATACAACTATTCTGTTCGTGACTATTTTTTGCCTTCATCATGGAAATATCACTGTGGGTGACACTTCCATGGCTTTACTGCCAGTGAGTCTCGATAATACAGAATACACTTTTATGGTTTCAGTCAAAGAACAGCGTACGCGATGTGCATATATATAGTAGAAATTTAAACCAACCATCGAATGGTTATACATACGTTGATATTTAATGACACACCGTAACCATAGGCAACAGTGAGGCCGACACCATTCACAAGGGGTAAAAGTAATTTCATCTTGGGGCTCTAAGAAATATTTTCATTACTTCAAAAGTATACCAATGACAAGCTTTCATATGGAAAGGTTGAGAGAGATTTTAAGAACTCTGTCAACACAATGTACAGGCACATATTATTGTGTGAGCAGTGCATCTAAGAGTGTTGCCCAGGGTAAAGAAGGGGGGGGGGAGAAACTGACAGACAGACAGACAGACAGACAGACAGACATACAGACTGATTGACAGAGAGATTGACAGAGAGAGAAAGAGAGACAGACAGACAGACAGACATACTGATTGATTGACTGACAGAGAGAGAGAGACACATACACACATACACACACACACACACACACACACACACACACACACACTAGATAATGGTATTGCCTATCATAATTCTGTGGTTCATTTTAATTAGCTCCTTTGTCCAACTTGAATCTGCCTAATTATTGCAAGATCTTTATTTTACTGTGTTTTCACCTAAGTGCTGGAGGACTGTATGGAAATTGTCGAGTGTGGGTATACAGATGCCATGATGGTTGTATTTTAATAATTGGCGTGGCACTGACATTGTCATCAATTTTAAAGTACGCTTAGTCTATAGTAAGAGTGATTTTAAAGATCATATGTTTTGTCACATTTTGTTAAACACACTTGACATAAAAAAACAAGAATATGTACTAACGGATTAATCACATAAAGTTCTTCTTTGAGTAATGATGCTATATATCAAACTATGCTTGGATTTAGGTTAGGATAACTTTTCTCAGTACTGCATGCTAAATATCTCCGCATAGTAACTCAGATAACATATTGTAAGCATATTGCTTGGCTGACATTCTATAGTAGTTTTTGTTATCGGGCGAAAACGTGAGATGGGTTTATACATATTTCAAATAAACCTAAAATGCATTGATTTGCCGTATATTTCTTTTTAGAACGTATCAACTCGACTCCGTGGTATGTTACATCAAATGTGCATTCAAGTTATTATGAACCCCTAGCTAGAAAAAGAATAAAGGCAACATTATTTAAGCTTGAAGCAATTCGATGTCAAGAATCATCAAGCTTGAGATGGACCTCGTTATGCATCACAGCCTCTGCTAACAAACTATGGGGGATGTTTTTGTACTCACCGACTTTAATGCAATGTTTGTCGCTAACTCTACAAAGTGGGCATTTATTTGTATGTTCGAGGACCGAAAAACGTACTTGGCGCCGTCGGCGTTCATACTGATTTTGTTTCCGTCGACGCCATCCTGCCGTTTGAATTCTTGCGACGCTGAGTTTCGCCTGTCGCATTTTTGTTTTCTAATAAAGCTATGAACATTGTTAAGCATACCCCCCCCCCCCCGAACTCCCATAGATGACTCCAAGGGGAGGGTCCACTGAAAATTTGGAGATTTTTTGTGCTCATAGGTTAAGAGAAAGGGTATTCCTTTCCGGGCCGGGAGATTTTGTAAAACCCAGCCCAACTGGACTGGTAGACTTTGCTTCTTAGAATATCCCTATAATTTTCGAAATTATCTGCACATTTAATTTGTCAAAAGTAAGATATCATTTTAATCAGGTTTTAGCTGATGCGATAGAGTTGGAATGAGAAAGTGTCTCGGGGGGGGGGGGGTATAACAACAATTTGGCTTTGGAGGTCTCAGAGGAGCCTCCCGTATCATTGCCCCCCCCCCCCGATCGTTGTAAATTACAATTTGTAATCGTTCACAGTTTATCAAGATTTATCAGATTATGCAGTGTTAAAAACATTACAGTTTGTAAACGTAGATGGCAGTCTTTAAAAAGAGAGATATGCTGTACGTGTGTTAGTGTTTGTGTGTGTGCGCGCGAGTATGTATACACACTTGTCTATATGTCTGCATGTCTATGGTTACAATAAGTGTGTGTCGGGTGAGTGAGATAGTATATGTATGTATGTATGTATGTATGTATGTATGTATGTATGTATGTATGTATGTATGTATGTATGTATGTATGTATGTATGTATGTATGTATGTATGTATGTATGTATGTATGTATGTATGTATGTATGTATGTATGTATGCGTGTGTGTGTATGTATGTATGTATGTATGTATGTATGTATGTATGTATGTATGTATGTTTGTATGTATGTATGTATGTATGTATGTATGTATGTATGTATGTATGTATGTATGTATGTATGTATGTGTGTGTGTGTGTGTGTGTGTGTGTGTATGTATGTATGTATGTATGTATGTATGTATGTATGTATGTATGTATGTATGTATGTATATATATATATATATATATATATATATATATATATATATATATATATATATATATATATATAAGTGTGTATTTATTTGTGTGTGTGTGTACTGTACACGAAAGTAGCATAGTTTTTATTCATTGTACACAAACGAAAATGTAGTTCTAGAAATGAGAAAGCTTGCTTTTTTTCCCAAAGTCTTCATTCAACCGATAACGGATATAGGTTTGTTGACGTAATGAGACTATGGCTATGCTATGCACGAGCTTAGAGTAGAAGACGCCACAGATCAAATCGCGGTTGTGTGATAAAACTTATTTAACGGCTGACATTTTACGCTGCCATGCATACTCTAGTGTTGTTGATAATGAAATTTCCTCGTCACCTATTAAAACTGGCATCGACTTCTCTGTCGTTTGCCATAATCGCAATGTCATATGATTTCCCTCTCCTTATCCACGCAGTTTTACGGTTTCACCGAATCAATCTCGTTGCTGTAAAGTTTACACTCTCTGCTCAGAACATCACACTGGATTTGTCAATCTTATTAGCAACCTTTCAAAAATCAAAATATCAATAACAGCTGAAATATTATATTGAAATATTTAAATCTAAGATCACAAAGTTTCTTACTTGTCTGACGTGCGTGGGTATAGCTACATTTAATTTGATACGCTACACCGAATAACAAACTCTAGACGCATCAACCTGTACATACATGTACTAGTATTTGTTTTACATGTAATATAGAGTACATATCTACAGATACTATGCCAGCAATCATCAACCTATGAACATGCAAAGACGATTTAACGCCGGATCCATTGGACAAAGTTGTACTTAATATATCTGTATACCTCTATGAGTACAATAACTGCAAACATCCGATCAGCTTCCGCATAAAAGTGTGCTTCACCACCAGGGACTTCTTCGAAACGCAATAAACTGCAACCGTGACGTCAGTGCAGCACCTGCAGGTATCTCACTTATAGATATTAATGAACCAAAATGGGACTCTTTGGAGATAGAATTTCCAAATTTGATATTTCTAGGTTTTCAGAAAACAGTAGTTTCTTCAGTAGGAGGTAAATTGCAACTCTGACATATGCAATTTAATAAATAAATAAATAAATAAATAAATAAAACACGGAAAAACATCAAGATATGAATGTTGCGAGACTACTCCAGCATGTATCTAACTTGTTAGCCAGCTAGTTCAATGACATGACTAAAGTATTCACTGAATAAGCTACCCTCTCAAGGCTGGTCATACAAATAAGATCAGCCTGAGTGTCAAAAATTTTGCAATAAGTCGCCGAATGCATTTTATATTAGGGCGGCGGTACTACGTTTCTCAAGACTCAATCTGGCGAAATAATAAAAACTGACGCCCTCTACGGCCGCATTAGTAAAAAATCACAACGTCACTGATTCTACGATGGGAGCGAAAATTATGAAATTTGGAACTTCAATAAACTTTAAAGTTCAAATTTTCCTTGTGACTTTGATTGTCATTTATAAGTGTAGAAATAATGCATGCACAAATACAGCAAATGTGTATACACATACATATTACCCCCCCCCCCCCACACACACAGACATACAGTCAAACACAGATATTATATAGACACCATCTTCGTAAACCATAGCCTCTTTTACGGCACCGCCAAAAGGATATTTCGCAGTGTCGCGAAAGAAATAACAGCGCTGGTTTGCGAGAATGATAGGCACAGTACAGGCAGGCAGCCAGACAACCAGACACGTACATGTGTACACACAGACACACACGCGCGCGCGCACACAATACTTGTCAGTCTCAATATCAATCAAATACAAGTATAATTCACTTTAGAAAAAAAAGTGTAATTATACGCAGTAAATGGGATTGTTACAGATAGCGCCAACAGCAATAAGTTTCCAATTACTTAAAGTCATGCAAGATGGATATCATCCACGGTGAACCCTCAGTTAGTGGAGAAGGAAGCAATATCTTGCTGAAACCAGGGTGACTATAGAGTTTCAGATAGGCAGCACGATCTTTTCCACCGCTCACACAATTTATTTGATTACGACATAAAACAAAACACAGGCACTGGTGATGGTGCACATTGTATTTCACCGTACCGTGAATGAACACAAAGCAACATCACTGTACGTCGACAATCATTCAAAATGTAATTTATCCCAGAAACAAGAAACATTTCCAACCAATGACTGTAATATATCTTTTTGTACAAAACATTTGTTATAGCTTTTCCGTCTGCCATTTCGAGTTTAGGGAGGTATTTATATGTTGGAAAGATAAAATGGAATAGTACAATGATATATCATTTAGTTGCCTAGCTACAGTGATCAGCGACCAACAGCGAGATCGTTATATGCGGTATATGTCTTAATTCAAACTACATCACGTATCTCAACACCTGGTGCTGGTCGCTAAATCTCATTGACTGTAATCAAAATTGTTGAAAGTTACGCAGCAAAGATGGTGCTTGATCCATAAATCTCAGTATTCACGTTGTCCTTACCGTAGTCTACCTCTCCTTGTTTCCCTACTAATGAATCAGTCCTAGATATTTATTAACTTTATATATCTTAATAGTCCATCCGTTGATAAACGTTCTAGTCATTTCCCTTACAACATATTCAAAAGTTAAGCATAATATATCAACAGAGTATCTTATGTTAAAGAATGTTTGCTGTCAGCTGGAAGTAACATAAACATATTAACACAGAGAGAGTTGAAACTATACAAAAATCAACAGACATGTAGCTTTGACACCAACCATCTAAAGACGTACTTAATACTGCTATATGTGTATATATGCCTACACACCATAGTTTATCGAGTATCGAGTATGTATGTATGTATGTATGTATGTATGTATGTATGTATGTATGTATGTATGTATGTATGTATGTATGTATGTATGTATGTATGTATGTATGTATGTATGTATGTATGTATGTATGTATGTATGTATGTATGTATGTATGTATGTATGTATGTATGAGTATGTATGTGTATGTATGTATGTATGTATGTATGTATGTATGTATGTATGTATGTATGTATGTATGTATGTATGTATGTATGTATGTATGTGTGTATGTATGTATGTATGTATGTATGTATGTATGTATGTATGTATGTAAGTAAGTACGTACTCCTTAGGGATTTTGCGAATAAAAAAACTAAATCTCGCTTGATTTCGTAAAATGACCTGACGAGTATGTTAAAAATGATTGTGATATGTAGGCTGGTTAATGAACTCGAGTCGGGCTATATAGTGCATAAGTTTTGCACCAACCTCACGCTTCGCTTCGCTACGCGCGCACTCGGTTGGTGCAATCACAGACAAGGATCTTATCTGTGGTGGAATATCTGCACTAGCACAAAGCAGCTTGTAACATTTTCACTCCAATCATATGTTTAAAGACTTGTATAAAAGATAAAATTTCTCAGCAAAATATCTTTAAAAGCAGATGAATAACACTGATCAAAATGCTGAATCTTCACACAATAGAAAGGTCAAACGAAAAACTAATGCTATAATTATTGCATCTATGTTTGAGACATAATACTTCAAACTAACAGATGTCAATACAAATGCATAATTTTTCTAGTGCAGAGCAGTGTCTTGATAATGCATCATACCAGCGCAATATGTGGCTTTATTGCAACGAACCAGTGCAATATTACACATTATAACACATCTCGTGCGTTTGTTGAGTTGTGGTTCGTCAATACGTTGTCACGTGGTATTACACATTTTAAAGCTGTTGCACGCGAAATGACATCCCCGGTCAACAACTTTTAAACCACTGCCCTAGTCCTCCTCGAGGGAGCAATAGTTCTAAATCTATTGTCCAGAGGTCATTGCGCATGCGCTCAATGATATTTCACAGCAGACGACATTTGACGACGTGGCTTCCCCAGGTATGAGTTGCGGACCTTTTCCTCCAGAAAATTCAAGATATTTGCAATTATCTGAAGTAGAACTTGCCGCTCTTGTTTCAGAGAAGGACTCGGAACGTACCAAAACTATTACCAAGAGCTCAGTTGATATTTTTCGAGAAATATTGTGTTGCGGTTGGGACTATCCTTGCCTAGGTCCCCGGGCCTTGGTCGAGCCATGGGTGTATTAGGGCAGGGGAGAGCAAAACCCAAAGGAGTTGTGTAGGTGGCTGTGTAATTTCTATACAGGAGTACGATGCACTGATAGTGAACTGTATGCAAAGTATACGGACTTCAAAATGTACATACAATGTATTATGTGTCATATGTCAATTTCTTTAATGTTGATGTTTTTTAGTGATATTGACGATGACATGTTATAAAACACGTGTTGACTGGCCTTATTCGGGAGACAGCATACGTCGGGTTCCCCTTGTCAAATTACCGTGACAATTTACTTGTAAATATTAACAACTGGCATGTTAATAACACTTACGAAAACTGACGACCACATTGATTTCACACTCTGTGAGTTTACTTTTAGTAACACATAGCAGGTGCAGCTAAGTAAATTGTGGCAGGCTGCTTCCCCGATAATGCAGTTTTTGTTTCAATCCCAACAGGATAGGAACCAACATTTTTAGTCAGAAAATATTACTGGAAAGACTGGGGTGATCGTAGGAACTAGTATACAACATGTTGACCTGACTGAGGTGACTGTCAAGACTGGGAAGACCGTAGGAACTAGTATACGACATGTTGACCTGACTGAGGCGACCTTTTGAATCAGGTGACAGGTAATAAGATAACATGTATTTTTATGATAATAAGTATGACTCAATCACTAATAATGAATTATGTATATCACGAAATATATTTACAGACCCCTCAGTCGTGATTTTTTTTTAAAATGTGTTACGCCATCATGCGACATTGACATTTCAGTCTTTTATTCCCAAAGTGATAAACTATACAAAAAAGCTTAAAGTGGCACAAGCTGAGCTTGTAAACTTACTACTCAACAAAACCACATTCCAGTATATTGTATATTATGAGGTTATTACCCGATATCACCTCTTCGTTAGCCCGGGTTCGTTAGTCGTATCGCCGCCGTGAGTGCAGTCTCCGTAACATGACACTCGTCTAACGACTCCTGTCACGTTACGGAATCTGCACGAACGGTGATACGACGAACGAAGAGGTAATAACCGATTTATCGTAATGCCCAGGAATTCAAAGGGAAATTATGAAAAATAAAAAGAGTACAGCTAGCTTGCAGCGCGCGCGCGTCGTGCGTCGGATCGTGCGACCTGTTATCAGGTGACATTCACGTGCACATAGTTGGCCGACCCTGCTCAATGATCGTCAATTTTCGTCAGATGACAGTGTAACTTTCCATAATTATTTCGAAATACAACATTGGTATTAGAGTAAGTTCTCGAAAAGTTTCAGAAAATGCTTTAATATGTTAATACAACTAAGTTCTCGACCGCGAGCGTAACTTCTACAGTACGATACACAGCCTGAGTGGTACAGAAAGGCTAGCGTACACACCGGTGCGCTGTGGCCTGCATGCAGGGTACACCCGGGACGGTACACTCACAGTCGCCAGCGATGCTGCTGCGAAATATACGTACCTGTACAGTGCTGTTATGAATTTGTAATTTAATGTAAGATCGTAAATAGTATCATTTGGGTATGGATATATCCGTCAACATTTCTTTGCTTTCTGGCCATATCTATCTTCAGCGTCGAAGATCGCCCACCATTTTGTAAATGCTGGAATCGACGTGTTTTGTCCAATCAGAAAGGTGTTTTCTGATGACGTTTAACGTGAAATTCGTGACGTTTAACGTCCTATATCAGAAGTGATATTTCGCGTTAAACGTCATCAAGAGCAAGTCCCATTTACAGGCTCCTAAAAATGAAAAACTAGAGAAACAGAAAAAAAATACAAAAACACAAACATGTCAAACAAACAAAACTGCCAAAACCCAGATAAACAAATTACAAGGCATAATAAAATCAATCTTGCCAGGTGGACTTGAGTGACAATCTTGCAAAATTGCATTATTTTTAAAGTTTTTCAGAAATAAATCAAAGTCAATATTCGAAATACTACAACAAAGACCATTATAAGTTGTCATACATCTCTGAATGGCACAGTGTTTAAAAAACATTAATTCTACCGACATCAGGTCTAAAAGAAGTAAAAATTCTGGTTCTCCTCAACGGAACATTAAAACGTAACTTACAGAGAATATATATACGGACTATCATAAACATTATTTAAACATTTGCATAAGAATACCATGTCTAAAGACATCCGCTGAAAGAGAATGGACAAATCGAAAAATTCACATAAAGTTGTATAATTATGGCGGTTAAAATGACCCCAGTTTTGTAATAAAGAAATTTGATGAATTTTTCTTGAACCCTTTCAATGCTAGCCTGTGGTTCCTTTTGCCAAGGGGACCAAACGATGAACCGTATTTCAGAATACTTCTGACATGGGTAACATATATAGAGAGAACGTATGCAAGAGAAATAATTACAACTTTTTATTTTATTTCTTATTTTTTTTTTTATAAAACCCAGCATTGTTGACAATAAATATACTCCTTATAGCTTAAATTGTAAGAATTGATACTCCCCTTTTTGATTGGAATAACATATATTCTGAGTGGAGACTCCTGTAGAGTTTTAAATTAAATGGTATGTTATACGACAAAAGTAGATTATGACTGGGTCTATCTCCGTTATTGTTCCAATGTCCGTCTCACTAACAATTATTAAGATAAATCATGCTGTTTGTGACATATACATACATTTGTATGCCAGCATGGTACCAGTCTTTCGAACTTAAGAGTAAATCTTATACAAGAGTTTCTAAAGTGCTTTATTAGAATTCAAGTTACTGAGTATAATTACACGGAAGGCTTTATCATTTGTGGAAAAGAGGCGAATCTTCCTGTTGTAATGAGAGATGAATTTACTCTCTTGAATACGAATCTTGTATTGCTAATCTTGGATATTTCAAATCGTCAGAGAGGTATACCTTAACATGCTATGCACACCTCAGAAATAAAAAATCTTAAACTCTCGCGCAAGTAAATCATAACCCGTGCTTAGTTGCAACCCAGAAAAAAATCAGGTGTCAGCGTATACATTTTTAAAACAGGGGTCAAACTTAAATCAAAATTGATGCATTTTAGAATTGCCGCCGAACGCTGTTCTCTAGGGGAAAGTAAGATATTGTCGATTACTTTAAAGATGTGACGGTCAACTCAACATTTCTCAAAATTACTAGGAGCAAGTAATTATATGGCAAAGTTTGCAATGATTTTAATAATTTTGACTTTCTGTGAAATTGGATTCCGATCGAGGCGCATTCAGGTACAGACATAACAAGTATGTTTTGTTACCATTTCAAAAAATACCCCAATACATAGAAACAACGTCGTAAACGGTCTTTACGACATCGTCCGTAACCTACCCACCAAGGCGGTAGAAATATGTGATCTGGCTTGCACGAATGCCATAGAAACCAAATATGGGCAGAGTTATTAATAAAGGAATGTATGACAATATATTCAAAATATAACTCCGATATCTTGACTTGTATAGCAAAGATAAAAATATTCGTACATTAAATGTCAAACCTAAATAGTGTAATGCATATAGGAAATTATTCAACCGCTGTCTGGTTATCTTCGAAAAGGTCAAAGTTAAATCGGTACGATGAAAAGGTTATACCTTTAGATATGATTATTTGGATAGAGAAACAATTAATTTTGAACCTTGAAACAGGAAGGAAGTACAAAAAGTGTTACAAATTGAACCTTCAAAAGGTCACATCTGACACGTTTACAGTACACCACAAAATAACTAGATGCCTGTAAGCACACATGTTCTCCTTACGAATTTCTGTTCTATGTTTCCACTGAGGCTTGCGTACGTGACACGCCCTCCTGTGCACATTCAACCAGTAAATGATACAAGCTTCAATATCCTGTGTTAATAATATTTTATAAGCAGTTTACCAGTTTATATCACAAGTAATATGCTTAATGCCAGACAAATTTGAAAGTCACGGTGTCATTAACACATCTTAAATAGAAAAATTATCGCAAAATTCATCTCAATTCAACACATTGCAATTTGATATCATTTTCAGGAAAATGTGAAAATCTTTCGAGTCAGATTCTGAATCTTCCAAGCTTCAATTCAGTATTATTCAAATATTACAATGTTAGTAATACACAACACCTTGTGGTGTCTACCTAGCTATCTTCACGCTCACTGGATTTTAATCTGATTAGATCTGACTCAGTCGAAATTCTCCCAATTTAAAATATCCTTTTAATCACCTATTCTTGAGGATCTTGGCCCATTCGTGACTGGATATTGGATTTCCTGTGGAGCTTTTCTTAGCACCTAAAGAGAAACTGCTAACCAAGTGAAAAGAACATTAGAAAAATCATTTCTGAATTCACATCTGAACCTATACTAGTGTAGCTTATATGAAATCAATATTGATTATATTGTGGTAACTGTCAAACCATTGGACACATAAATTTCACAAAGATTCACATATGATGAAATAGAGAAGATGTTTGATGACTGTCTAAAAAGACGTATAAATCTATTGTTATACTACCAATCACATCATGTACATAGAAAAGGGTCTCATATTTTTTAGATGAATTTGTATGTTATATAATTCATTTGAAGCCGTCTTGACAAGCCATATTCATTGTTGGTACAGCTTTGCTTAGCGCTTAAAGACGAACACCACTCCAGGAAACAAAGGTATTTTCATAAACTTTGGGTTGTCATGACTTCACATCACATAAAGTTAAGAAAGTTAACGCGAAATTGAAACTCTATTTCACTTTCATGGTTCTTTAGTAGCCCTGTTGCATCATGGGACTTAGCAGATATGCATATGTATTGGTTGAAAAATGAATATTCATGACCCGAAGTCCTTGATTGAATGCATGCAGCTTTGCAAACATTCTGTACATGCTCAGACATATTCAAATTATGATCAAATCTGACGCCAAGTTTTTTAATACTAGAGGCGAAAATTATATCCAAATTTCTAACATGCATATGGAGAGATGATTTAGCAGATAGTCTGGGTGATGATATTAGTATTGTTTTGTTTTAACTGGAGTTTTGAGTATCACTTCATACAATGTACAATTCAAACTTTGTTGTCTTTCCAAAAATGAACCTGTACAGAGGAGTAATATCTTCCTTGAAGCCATATCAATGTCCGTGTTTGAACTTTCATTACAACAGAAAGCGGATATACATTGTAGTATAAAACTATAACACGTGGTTTGATATCTGGAGGGAGAATTCATCTCAATATTTGTTTCAATCTGTGTAGGCGGTTGACGAGTCTGTATAAGGTTATTCGTATCATAGGGGGATGTGAGAGTTTGGAATACCACTAATCTATCATTTAGTTTCAAAAAATACAAGAAATCCAAATATGAAAACGCACAAACATCTTGACATTTGACACAAAAATTATCGTGGCACTGAGTAGTTTTTTGGCTCGCTCAAGCTATTGCCAGGCGAATAGACAGTTCAGTTTTGCATGCATTGGTTAACATCACAATTCCTGAAAAGATACATAGCATATTAAAGGTATCACAAATACAATAACAACGTTATAGATGACAAATTAGCCAACAGAATGTTCCTTTCACTTTCAATTTTCATGATGATTTTTTAGTTACATGGCCTGATGAGGGGCAAGCATACTATGCAATGTAACTTGGCACACTTAATCTCAACCTGAAATCAATCAAAAACTGCATAAATAATCAATTGCGGAAAAAGAGTGTTCGTTTCACTTTCAATTTCCCATATGACTTTCTAGTTACATGAATTTATAAGAGCAATGTAATTGAATTTGACACAGTGTATTCCAGCATGAATTGAAAACGAATCCGGAAACTTTAAGGGTAAATGTCATGGCAAAGTACATGTGTGTGTCTTATCTCTCTCTGAGTAATCAAAAAGGATGTTGTCGAATGCATAAACATACACATTAAGTAGACGTTCTTGAGTATGTACTATCAGTCGATTAAAAGTCTTGTCGAATTACTCTTGTCACTTTAAAGTGTATCATTAGTATTCTATGCTCAGCTGTGTCGAGGATTATTATATCAAGTTCCTTGTTTGTTTAGGGTAAAACTGATTCGGGTAAAACTTGTAATAATAAGTGACAACGTCCAGTTTTACGTTCACTGAATTATATTCTACGAAAGAAAGCTACGATTACTTTGTACGTAGCCACGATGACAGTTTGTTAAGATTATTATAATTCAATTTGAAGAGTCACTCTTTGTGAACTTCACATTGAACGTTGTAGGGAATGTTCAGTTAGTTTGATGTTTACTTCTAACGATAGCTATGGAAACTTTACTTGAAAAGTGGCAATAACCCCCCCAAACAACAACAACAACAACAACAACAACAACAACAACAACAACAGCACAAAACAACAACAACGACCAACAGCAACAACAAACAAACAGACCGACAACACACCACACAAACCCCCAAACAACAACAAAATACAACAAACAAACAAACACACACACACAAACAAACAAACAAACAAACAAACACACAAACAAACAACAAAAGTTACATTCATATCGTCTGTGACAAGCATTTACACTTAATATTTACATTCATTTATGGGATGTCTTTTATATAGTAGTCACCTAACTTGCTTACGTTTTGAGCACAACTGAACTTCTCAGGTTCAGTAGTGCTATAGGCATAGCAAAGTGTCTGTCTGTCTAGATGTGTGTGTGTGTGTGTGTGTGTATGTGTGTGTGTGTGTGTGTGTGTGTGTGTGTGAGTGTGTGCGTGTGTGTACAACTTAAAGTCAAAAACGCTTTACCGATTGCTATGATACTTGGTGGGCATATTACCTTGGGTGTCTAGAAATTGTTCGAATCAAAATTATCTTACCGACGGTATGTGATTTGGGTAAAAAATGTGATATTGGGTCAAACAACTTAAACTCAAAAACTACTGAGCAGATCAGTCTGAAATTTGGTGGGAACATCCTTAGGGGTACTTGATGATCCCATCAGCGATATGCAAATTAGGGCTAACAGTGTTTCTTTTTGGTCAAAAATCTATCATTCCAAAACTACTGAGCAGATTGGGCATGTGTATATGAAGCTGTATTCACAACGTGATGATCCCATCAGTGATATGCAAATTAGGTCTAAAATGTCAAATTTGGTCAAAAACGTATATCATGAAACTGCATGGTGAGTGAGGTAGAGATGTATCTGGAGGTGTTATTGTGCAGTTATTGTAGAAAACATTTTTGACACAATTGGCCCTAGCAACCGTGACCACGCCCTCAGCAACAGCGAAATGGTGATGCATATTACAAAGATAACAACAGGGATGGGTAAGTAAGTGAATACAGATTCAAAAAAATGTATGCAAATGTGCCTAGCAACAGGACCACACTTATACCAACAGCTACATGCAAATGATGGTTTATATTGCAAAGATGAAAACTGGGAAGTGTAGGCAAATTAATAAAAGATTCCAAAAATGTATGCAAATTTGCCTAGCAAAAAGACCACGCCCATAGCAGTAGCCAAATACAGTTAAGTTTTGCTAGCCACAACGCCATTGGCGCTATCTCCAATGAACAGGTTATTGTTAAACTTTAACGGAGAGAGTGCATCATGGGGGTCAACAAATGTCATTTTCTGAAAGTATATCAGATACAAGGTTCATTCAGTGCACATGATATTGAAAAAAATGTAGTTTATTTCATGCCGCCTGAGTCAAAGTCTGCTTCCAGTCTCATTTCATTGCGAGATTCTTTAAATTTTTAAAAGAGCTATAATATAGCTTGAAGTATTGTGCTATAAACAGTTAACGATCACTTCATAATAGATATGCCCTCTGACGGTTCTTCCTCAATAGTAGAAAACGTTGTTTGCGGTGGTCTGATTTTGATTTATTTATTGTACACTTTTCTTTCTTTGAAATCGTGAAATGTTGTAGTCTTAGGTCTGTGAAAGGTTGCTGTTGGTTCAAGGGGGGGGGGGGGGCAGCAGCGAAAGAAGCTGGAGCAATGCACTTTAGAAAATAAGTGAACCGTTTTGACAAACATACATATCTCAATGACGCGCTACTCATCATCAAACCAACGCTATCAGTATGACAGGATAATATAGTTACTTTGGAACGGTAAATTGGAAACGAATGAGACGTTCCGATCCGTCTACTACAGACCTTGGTCACGCAATGATCTAATTATTCAGGGTTGATGTCTCTGTCTCAGGACTGGCGGAATAATGTGTCCGTAAATTGATGGTAGTTGGTGTCCTTGGTCCCTGTTCACGATGTGTCTTCTCTGTCTGATGTATATAGATGGCTTCCTGAGAGCGACATCAACGCTGAATGATTGCATTGCGTGATCAAGGTCCGTAGTAGACGGATCGAAATGTTGTATTCATTTCCAATTTACCGTTCCAAAGTAACTATATTGTCATATTGATTCTTGGAACCATGAACAATATATTCTCCAACACTATCAGTAATTTTAAGACAGATATATTGATACATATTAGCTTAATGGAACTTTACATACTAAAATGTTCAAAAGTGTTTTAAAAAAAAAAATCAATTTTACATTAACAAAACAACAGCAATAAACAATATTTAATTGTCTGTCAGTAGATGTGTTGATGATAAGTTGGGAATGTATTTGTAAGGTAACTATATATAAAGCGTATAAAATGGTTTACAGATATTACATGAACCCAATACTATAAATGATCACAACGTTATGACGTTGAGTGGTTTCGGCTGTAAATTGTTTTCGCCATCATCTTAGGTGAATACGAGAAAAGCTGATTAATAAGAAAAGTTCTCTAAAATCTTAAGGGTACTGTTATGGAATTGCCAAACAATAAATGAGTTGAAAACTAATAACAAGAATATACACATACAGTGTATCTACAAGAACTGATGAAATTCATAAACACTGATGGAAAGACTTGGGAGCAAGTTGCAGATGTGACCAGTACAAAATGTCCTCAAGGCTTTTCTGATCGAAGGACAAACACATGTGATCATGATATGCATTCGAAGTAAATTAGATAAACAATATTGATTTTATTTGTGGCCTTGGATATCCAATCATTTCAGCTATTGATCTGTCCCTTTTTTCCTTACCAATAATGATTAAATGACGTAGATGTATTAATTTGGTGAGAACGATCACCAACAATTGTACAGGGCTTTCTGCAGTTATGTAGATAAATACCCCTACCATAGTCGTAAATATTTACTTCCAGATTAGTTTTTGAGTGTTATACCTTGAAGATGAAAAGGGGTTAAAGTATTTGGAATTCAAAGATCCCCAGCTGTTGTCTAGGTTTCATTCTGTACTATAATTACTTAGTGTGTACAACTTTCGGCTATTCCAGTTAACCAGCATGTGATATGCTTATTCTAGAAAATACATAATCGATAACCTCTTTCGTTATCGTTTCCCAAAGGTTCTACTTCATATTAACCTTCCAGCATTTCAAATATATTATTTTGGACCCTACCGCTGTTGAACCCTAAAATGACCCCTCTCTGATTGTTTACGGATACTAAAATACAACCCTTGATAATAAAAAATGACCTTCCTTTTAATCAAAATATCAAAGTACCATCGGAAATATGTCTTGCGATCTACAGAGAAATTTGCACATGGTGCTTCGAGACACAAGATGTACTTGTAACGGCTAAATTGAACCAGATAGAAACTGACAGTTTTTGATATGGTTTTTTGATATATATTGTTGACAATTTCTGTCAGATAAAAAATATTCTTCAATCGAAAATATAAGTTATCACGATAATATATGACTGCACACCTTGACGACAGAGGTCAAATACAAAGTCAAAGGTCAAATTCTAAGATGAAAGCTTGACTTTACTAACATTGATGTAGACATTATATTTAAACCGAGTCGCTATTGAAGGTGAAAGCAAACAAAAAGTCCGAATTGGCACTTTCACAAAACTACTTCTTTATTCTAGACACGACAGTTTGCTTTAACAGTTTTAGACTGTTAAAGGATTCTGTTTTATGATGGCGAGGCATGGCAAGTAGAAATTAATACTCGTAAGATATGGAGGTACACGTTTCTCAAGCTCTATTTATTGGGCAAGGTTTGATCCTTTCTCATGTAATGAAGTTACCGGTTGTCTATAAACTAGGGTGTTTTGAAGTTATTCAGTCAAATATTAAAAAGCGAATACATAGTTTAGAAGGTCCTGTAGAAGTATTTTTGCATCTATAAATATTTTTAGATGTGTTCCCATTCGATGTCAGGTACAATTCGTGGTACCTCCTGGCCAGTACAGTAATCGAATTTTAAGACGCGATAATGGAAATTGATATTAGGCTGTTTGTAAATTTTGATATCGTTTCGTCGTAAAGTTCCAGAATGCCCGAAATTTACCAGAGATGGTGAACTTCACCATTTGTAGTACGGGGGGAAACATCAAAGATTCAAATGCCAGTACCCAAAATACCACAATGTCGGTCATCACTATGAGTGACGTCAGAATAAAGACAATCAAACTAGTCTCTGACACAAGATTGAATTTCGCCATCGATATGTGCGTCATGACGATGACAGAAATGTTCATTGAAGTAATTGTACCATTTATCATTTGATACGTTTTGTGATAGTAATGATCTGCCATTATTTAACGACCTCCAAAACGATTTGGAGTCGTTATGATCAGCCATTTAGAACTGATTACACAGTCACTGCTTGTAAGCCCAATTTTTATCGCTTACGGGGGTTTCTCGTTCATTCTAGACTCAGAGTGTTTTGTTAGGTTTATAGCTGATTCATTTCTTTATCTACTAATTCGAGAAGAACCGATTCGCACATTTCCTATAGTCTGTAGCATTCAACAATAAACCATAACTTTGGTTTATGACAGATTGATGTTGACACTTATTCCACTGTTATCAGCAATGACGCACGGTATCAAATGATAATATGAGTTTGTTGATATTAACAGAATTATTCCATTTCCCAATTCTGTTGTCGTATTCGTTCAAATTCTCGGCATTTGTTCAGTGTCTCATTTTGAAATGATTTACTCAGAAACATATGGTTTCATTACATTTCTCTATGAATGTGGCTTGGCCATACCTGTGTAAATAGTTGATTTTCGTGTATAGCATAGTCATATCCTTGGCCCTGGCCCTTTTGAAATAAAAACATACAATGTGATTCACTGTCTTGTTTTCAAGGAGAGTTAAAAAAAGTGTGCAGCGGCCATTTTGGATTCCAAAATGTTTTAATTTTATGATTATTTTGGATTTTTTCTGATTTAAAAATAATGCATCGTGACCTTTATATGCTTGATTTTAAATTATCCACGAAGGGGTTGGAGTTTACTTTAAAAACTGCAAAACTTATCTTTCCGGTTGCATACTATGACAAATATGCTACAAGATAGTTGGGTTGGGTACATGACCTGAGACACAGGCTCTGTTATTTAAGAAGCATTGTGACTCGCGTTAGGTGGCCTAGTTGTATCATTGTGACTCGAGTTACGTGGTCTTGTTATATCTTTGGTTAAAGAAGAGCGGAATCACTTGAAAGCATGCATGCAGCTGTGAAGGACAGAATGAGCTCGGGGCCCGATTATGACATTATGATGTTAATGAACGACTATTCCCAAAAAAGCCATTTCGAATCAGAAAGCACTGAATTAACGTGCCAATTTGCATGATTTTAAAATAATGAGTAGCAAAGCTATTGTGGACAGGCAATATTAAAAAAAGCATTTGTCAGAACAGCTCAAAATACAACCGTTATGCTAATAGCCAACTCAAAGCCGAATTTAATAACATACTATTCAAGAGTTACATTCTTACACTATCACATATGATTATTCCAAAGCCCTAAAACGGAAATAGGGGTCAGCGTTCCAATTTGAACCGATAAATGTCAAGGAAGAATTCATGCGATGACGCCGATGGTATGAAGTGTTATTGCACATCATTAGAAATCCATTTGGATGAATGAATGAAAACCAACTAATTTCAATTTTTGAACACATATCAAATATGGATTACTAGCACATGTGAATGGTGAAGTGCATAAGCTCTTCATTATATCAACACAAATTGATTCATGGTAGACAATAAATGATCCCTTGGGGTATGTTTTAGAGATAACAACACATTCATCCTTGGTGATAAAAAGAGCTTGAAAATCTTGTAGCTGTATATCCCTGTTTATTATTCATGGCGTTCAGAAAATGCTTGGAATTGCTCTCCGTTCGGCAGAAACCTAATCTTTCTAACGATGGGATAATTCAATGCTATGGGCTATTAGATAAACGGACCCCAATCCAGCATCACAAACTGTTATTTGTGGTTTCATATATCTCGTGAAACGCTACACTACTAGTCCTACGGTGTACATTTAGTTTATACTGCCTTGACATTCCTAAAATTACACATTTGATTTTTCATTGGACAAAAGACCAACGTAGACACAAACATGAAAAATGCTAATTTGAAACTACAGCAGCATATATGTTAAATACACCTCGGATAAAATCTCCCTGAAATCAAAGTTCTTCTTATTTCTCCAACCTTTGCCATATGAAAGCACAATCCCGGTCCCTTTGAAATTATCAAAAGAAATTTAGAGGCCAGGATCACTCTTATGCTTTTAATGACATCGTCAGTCTTTCAGTTTCCCACAGAGTTAACTATTTGGCGGCCATATCGGATTCTAAAATGACTCCATTTTGTTATCACCTTTACTTTAAAAAGATTGTACGGTAAACCATAACTGTGCTGGTTTTCATTGAGAATGAGTTGAAGTTTTCACGTACAAACTAACAGCAAAAAGATTTTTATATCCAAGACCCATACCACTTTTATGATATATGTTAACAGTATAAGCCTTTATTTTCAGACATAACATAAATTGGAGCCCATCCATGTCTATGTTCATCGACAATTTATTGCAGATGCCTTTTCATTGGGGGGGGGGGGGGGTCAGGGTCATTGCAATCAAATATCAACCTCTCACTTAAAATTTGTTCTACAACACACCTATATTATCTGAGACCTTGTTTGGCTGTAAAGTAAAAGGTTTCTGAATGATCGTGTAATGACATTTTTAATCAAGCAGAACAGGACATTAATAACGTTTCACCAGTGACTCAGAATTTAGATAGCTTTTAATAATGCTGGTTTGCTTTAAGGCCGAACTGTCAGAGTTTAACAATAGTGAGAGAACGATTAAGATTTCCTTGTATACAACATCATATCGAAACGAAGATGTCAAATCCAGTTATCAGTAACTAATTAAATACAAAAACTAATGCTATAGTTATCTATCAATTGCTGCAAATGCATTCAGTATATCGTTAGTCAAATGCCTTCAATGTATGTCACCCACATACATTTGATATACGTACACATAGATTAATACTGAAGTAATATGTATCTAAATCAAGGTATAATGTTCGTTCTTTTATACGCGGACTGTATCCGTACATTTAAGGATGTTATATAGTATAAGTTCTACCCTCATTTTCTTATCTATACTTTCATCATAAAAATTGAACATATCCACTCAAAGAAATGTGTAATAAAAATGGGGATGCCAAAAAATAGGGGTCCCCGAATTAGATAAAAGGTTAGATACATCAAAGCTGATTCACTTTTGAAAATGTACATAATTTCTTTTACTATTGTGTTGTGAAAACATAGCCGGTACTTAATTATTCTTCCAAATCTATTTAATTATGTGATCACAAAAGTAATTTATACACTCATTTCATGAAATGTCGATACCATACTTTATTTCTGTTGTATCTTTCTTTGAGTTTGTAATCCTACAGTGATTTATTTCTCGGTAATGTAATCACATATTCGTAAAATGTACGCCAGGATTAATAGCAAACAAATTATTCGCTCACAAATAAAAGAATTCTGTGCTAATTTCTTGTTCATGTTGATATATATATATATATTATTCTGTATATTACTAATTCAAGATTGAGTGAACAAAAAGCTTACAACTGCATTTCTAAAATGAGATGAGCCAGATAGTTATTTTCCCATGATGCTTTGCGCTAGTGCGACTTTTCAAATAGTGCTTCCCAACAGCAATATTTTTTCATTTCTAAATCCAGAAAAACTGTCATTGTGTGATCCCCCCCCCCCCACACCAACTTTCCGGCAAGGACATCAAGTTCTATCTACAAGACAAGGTCATCATTCTCGCCAACTTTGAGATCTTGTTTTGAACCTTGAGTGGTCAACATCGTAAGCATGGAGCGGATGGGGAGAGTTCTACTGATTTAATACCGCCCAAGGCAGAAATTATACTGGCTAAGAGGACTGTTGATATAAAAAACACGTAATTCTACCCAGAACATGTTTATCCAAAACACAAAAAAATCTAGCCTACAATTGCTTGTATTTTCAGTCTCGAAAATTGTCCACACTCAGTACACAATTCTCGGTATCGCTTTCTAGACTGGCTGGGTCCAAACAACTTAGTCACTAAGCCGATTTATAAATCCATAGGAGCATTACGACATCTATAGCATTCACGGACGATTATTTCAGATATAGGTTAAAACTATAAGTTAGTGCCAATTTTGCTCCGGGTAGTTATCAATCATGTCTCGGACAGGCAAAGATGTGCAAAACCATACTTACAAGTGTATACAACTCACATGCACAAGCGAGCGCGTACTCGTGAGATGATATAGATTAGAATGCTGTTTTAGTGTGCAGTAAAGACGTGCAGTAACCAGATGTAAACTGAATGTCTTCCGTAAGGGCAAAGTTTTGAGATTGTAGTTCCTACAGACAATTGTTGGAATACAACAGAACATATGTAATAAGTTATTTTTCTCATTGATTGCTATTTGCTCATTGCTGTTAGTGATCTCCTGGCCAACCACAACATGTACTGTGACATTTGTTGAGAATGTAAAAAAAAAAATAAGCGCATCGTCGTACCACTTTAGACAACATTTCCTGACGAGAAACTATTTTTTCCTTTTTGTGGCCAATCGAAAAAATGCCAATAACTTATTAAAACTACATTAGTAATATTTTCAGGACAGGTGCGCTTTGGTATCGCAAATGTGTGTACCAAGTTATGATGAATTTGAAGTGTGCATTCTTGCGATATAGCCTAATTACCGAAAATCATTAATTACGTAAATATTCACGGGATTTTTACCAAAACCTAATCAAGTCTTGCCATTATCCTACGGAATAGGTCTTTAAAGTTTCGTTTGAATTGAGCAAGCCGTTATGGAGAAAACGATGACACAGACAGACAGACACACAGACACACAGACCTCCACCTATAAATATATCTCTTCCTTACGGAAGATAAAACGCCTGACCGCAATCTAAACGCCCCAATGAACTAAATATACGAGTGTGCCGAACAATACTGGCAATCGATAAAGTACTCAAGTAATGGTATAAATAAGGCATCCTTGACCTAACTGCACGGCTGAAAGCAGATTATGGATATTAGTATTTTTCAAATGCCGCTTCATAGACCCTCCACCAACAGTGGAGGGTCTATGGCCGCTTATAATAGTTTTATATGAACAACAATTTCAGTCAAGCTCTGTGTAATGAGGTCATATGACAAGTGAAACGTATACGATAACAGCTAAAGAAGGCTGAGAGATATAGCCGAAATATTATTTACATTGAGCTGCTAGAATATTTTCATAAATATACCTTTTGACACAAAAAAGTCTTTTCTTACCTGATGAAGGGGAAAAATTACTTACATTCTTAGATCACACAGTTTCTGTTAAATCCGAGGCCAGTATTGTAAAAGTGAATGATCAAATGGTAAAACTGGTAAAATAGTTTTTCACGTGAATCGAAAATCGCCGAAACGGTACTTTTTTGTACTTCAATACATGCCTTAGTGAGTTGAATACACTTCGAAATAAAAATGAAATGAAACAACGACCAAGAAATCGGTAAATTGTCAATATAAAAAAAAAAAGATTTTTGTATTCGCTACACGACAGTTTGCTTTCAACATTTCAACAGAGATACTGTTTTGTGTTGGTTACGCGAAATCAATTCTCATGAGATATAGAGATACGTGTTTCTGAAGATTTATTTAGTAATGTGATATCTTGTGTAATCATACCCAGAGGGGCAAGGAGTTATCAATGATGAAAGCATTTATGAACTACTTAGGCGAAAACATTATTAAATATAGATATTTACAATTAACGAATTTTTTTTGATGTTCGTTGACAAATCGAAAGTGAAAGATCTTTGTAACTAAATACTATACAGTGCAGTAAAAAAAATCTTGATGTGAAGAATTCGATTCTTTTATGTACTGAAGTTAAAATGGTGTTATGTGTTGAATAAATAAATAATTATATATATATATATATATATATATATATATATATATATATATATATGTATATATATATATATATATATATATATATATATATATGTATATATATATATATATATATATATATATATACACACACACAGACAGACAGACTGTCTGTGTGTCTGTGTCTGTCTGTGTCTGTATGTGTCTGTGATTCTGTGTCTGTGTTTGTAGTCAGTACATTGAATGTGACTGTATGAAATTATACGATCTGAAAGCAGCCACATCTTTCATTCCTAGTAAATCATTAGAATTGCTCTAAATAATTCGTTCTGAAATATGTTTTATCATCACGCGAAGTCTTTATCATCATACTTAGTACATGACAGAGACCAAACATTTGAAAGTTTTATGGTGTCATGTCATCACTCGGTATATGAGAGACTGAACATTTGAAGGTTGTATAGTGTCATGTCAGGTTGTGAAAGAATACTGCTCTGGGATCGATAAGACGGACCCTAGAGAACAAAGGTGGATTTTCAAGATATCAAAATATGTTTATGGTAACCATCCAGTTACAGTGCTCATTAATAGTGAATAACGGATAATAAAGGGCGATAGGATACATATTCATCATCTATATACAGTGATAAAGATCGACATAAAAGTTTTATTTTCGTGATAATAAATCCTTTAAAGCTAATACCTTTTAAAATTCTCTTGGGATATTTCGTTGATATTTTATCATGATGGGATATTACTTGCAAATAGCCTAAATAGGTTTCTACCGACGTTTTTTCATCGTAAGGTAGGCTAATGTCATATATCTTATTTACTTATTTCATTTTATACTTCGATAGGATCGTCCTTTCAACCATATGGTTGCTTCCAAAAAGAATCCTCTACTTGTAAAATACTAATGATCAGAGTACACATTTATGACCATAATCGCGGTCCATATGATGGATGTCATGATCATAACACTGTACAATTTATTACCACTGGTATGTACTTACAAAGACGCAACGGCAGCACTCCCCGGGGAGTGTATAACATATTGCAGCCTCTGTAAGCACATAGGACGGAAGCATTCATGTTGCCACCTCTATCCTACCAGGTACCCAATTCGAAAGTTAGCTTGACTGGGGCAAAATCATGGTTCAAATTTTGCCAAAGGACAAAAACAAACAAATGCATAAAAAATTCAGAACCGAAAATTATATGCAAACAAAGTACTTAACAAAACCACCCAAAAGGATGCGTACACAGGACGATTATACAAGAAAGTCACTAAAACAGTGTAAAAATACACATGGTGCGCAGGATATGTCAGTTTACTAAACACTCTCACAGATAAGTACGACATTTGCATAGACAATGTGTAGATTAATAATACTGTGCGTTTTTTAATGTAATTTGGTTTATATTTAAATTAAAAATGCACTTGTGAGATAACAGAAACATATGCCACGCGAGTGCAAGTGTGGCGTACTTGAGGTATTTGCACGAGTGCTTGCAGTGTTCTCTGTGCCCATACTTTCACGAACGTAGCGAGTGCAGCAAAAAATACTGCAAGCACGAGTGCAAGTATCCCTGAGTAGCCACACTGGAACTCAAGTTCCACGGGGTTATCTTATGTTTATCTAACACCGTACGGCAAATTTTCACAGAAATGATAAAAATCATACAGGGAGATTTCGTGGGTAGCGAACGATCGCGTTCGCATGTGCATATCATTTGCATGCAGGTATGCAATGATTGTTTTCGGTATTGCACTGCAGTGAAAATATCATTAGTATGCGCGCGCCAGTGCAAGTAATCTCTGGTACATGTGTAATAAATGACATTTATATCTTTAAAATGTTTTTAACAGTGAAATAAAACTTCTAACCAAAGCCAGACGCTTTCAATTTTTCTAAATTTCACAAGACCATATCTGTCTATCTTTCTCATATAAGTGTTCATATGTGTTTAAAACATGTCTGCCGATCGTACATATATAATATATATAGTGAAAGGTTTGAATAATTTAATGAGTGTATGTAATATTAATGTCCAGGCACATATTTCTAACTGTTTCATGCATGAAAAAATTACTGTTGGAAAAAACAAGGAAACAAAATATACAATGCGAAAAATGTTTTGTATTTAGCTCTGTTGTTGGTTCATGTCATACCATTAATAACATTATAGTAAACTAGAAAAGCTGAACGAAAGATATACCTTTGAACATTTGTCGTTGTTTCTGAAACGGTTTCAATCGTGCAAACCACTAAGTCATTGAGCTAAGCAAACTAAGTAATGGCTATGCTACATAAGCCCAGAATTAACCTGCATATAACCTTTTACCACATCACAAGGGAAAATAATGTCATGCATCCGTAGTCTTGCAATTAGAAGTGACAATGATGCTTGCTCTATGCACCAATGCACCAATGCTTCTTATTTACTTGTTTGACCGACTCTCACGTTTCTGTAAAATATTCGACGACTTATGCAATTTCTGCAAGACTGTTGGCTTCTCATTCGGTCAGAAATTAACAAGATATCGAGCATACGGTTGGTAATACCGTCCGGACCGAGGCTTTGCTCGCCCTCGTGCGTTTGCGCTGCATTACACTACACTACAACATCATCGATAGTGATTGCCAAGTCACCAGGACAGGGTGGTGGCCATATGGACAAGAGGCCAGTAGCCTTTTACTCTATCCAGTGAGATCTTCCTATTCAGATCTGACACAAGGGACGAAGAGTCGGAAGGAGATCAGACAATGCAGTTCGCCATGCCTGTCTATCTGACCAGACATCTTTTCCAGATATTGGGAAGCCGTTTTAGTATTCATATCGCTAAACTTGCGTTCTAATAGAAACTTTTATGTGGTTGAAAATAGCTTCTAGTCATAAAATAAAAGATTGTATTTGTCCATTACTTTAACTATCTGTCCCCCATCAGAATAACGAAACTTGTTTGTAATATAATTGTAACATAAAATTGTGCCTTTGCACTACATTTTCGTCCCTGGAAATCTACTATTCTATCGTTTTTATGTTGCTATTTCGTATGGAAAGTTAGGAAATCAACCTTAAAAGTTAAGACTACATGCACGAAGAACTATTGCACTCAGAATATCGTGTATTTTAACAGCAAAGTATTCTATTATATACTCAGGTCAACAAGGCAACAATTTTAGTTTTTAGGCAAAGCATATTTGATCTTTTATTTCTTTTCAAATCTGATTCTCAGATTTCGTAAGCGGTATTATTACATATGTTCAAGAGATTACCTGCACCGGTGCACGTGCATACTTGTGGTATTTGCACTGCAGTTATCACATACCTGCATGCAAATTTGTTCTACACGAAAGCGCGTGATCGCATAGTGTCATTTTTTAAAATGAAAATTAGTTGTTTTGGTAAAATATATGTAATAACAACAGAACCCCATGCCGCGTGAGTGCCAATGTGGGTACTCAGGGGTATTTGAACTCATGCTTGCAGTGTTGTTTGCTGTACTTTCACTCGCGTACCGCCGCAGAGAATACTGCAAGCACTCGTACAAATTAAATACACTGAATATGCCACACCTGCACTCGTGCGTCACGGGGTTCTGTCACAACAGTGGTAATCGAACATATCTTCCAAGATTGAAAATGAATTAAACCTATGGTAGGTACTGTCTAGTTGGTAAAGCGTCCATGATCTTTTATTTTCTGACAAGAATCTATTTTCTAACATAACAGTTTCCATTATCAAAACCCAGAAAGGCGTATAGGCAATACAGTTACACCGTTAATACCACATACGTACAATAAGAGAAAGATAATGGATTCGGCATCAAAATTTCCTTCATCCTTCGCGCCAATCATGGCTGTTAGCATTGAGTGTTTCACCCCATTAGTCTGTTAGTTACGAATCGGTCTATCAACTCAAAGCGTCATGTAACATTACAGGAAAAAATAGACTGCATCTTCCACGATTATGGTTTACTAATACACCCTGAAATACACCTGGTTCTTTATATCTCATCATATTTTGTATACATTTTGTGAGTCCATAAACATCAATAGTAATAAATGAGGAAAGAAAAGTGACACATGTAGGACTCGGACCCACGTCCCCTAAACACTAGTCAGAGTGCTCTAAGTGCTCAGAGTTTCTTTCACTTATAACATACCCATCAATAGTAGGTGAAGTATTCCTCATTTAACTCTAGTTGTGTTTTACACTTTAAAATATCATACCTTACATCTATAGGTCAGCCTACACTTTAGGTATTGGCGTAAATTAAATGATAAACGTTATAATCCTACCCTCAAGGCCATAGCTAAGTTTATGCCACCAATGTAACTGAAATATGCAGTAAACCTTTTAACAAATTAGCTAATTTGAAATACATAAATCTACACACCTAGTCACCCATACATACATACATACATACATACATACATACATACATACATACATACATACATACATACATACATACATACATACACACACACATACATACATACACACACATACACACATACACACATACATGTACACACACACATACATACATACATACATACATACATACATACATACATACATACATACATACATACATACACACACACATACATACATACATACATACATACATACATACATACATACATACATACATACATACATACATACATACATACATACATACATAAGTTGGTTTTATTTTGGTCAGACTTGGAAGGAGGCTACGGAACACTGTGCTCTTTGTGGGAAGAGGCGAGCAGGGGCAAATTCACTTACAAAGGTATCTGGGTCAAGCCCTAAAAAATGGATTTATCTGCCGGACTATTTATATACATATATTGTGCGACGCTTAAAACTAATCAAACAAACTCAGTCTAATTCACTAATGGTGTAAAACGGCACATGTTCGCTGTCGTGATGATCCACAGAGAGACTGTGCCACGATCAAAGCTGAAGGCAAGATTGATGATAGATTAGGAAGTCAATTATGTTCCGCTTATTGCGAATGGGTTGTTTTTAAAGCAGTGTATGAAGCATTTACTTAATATACTCATTCCTCGTTTTTTGTAACGGAAACTGCAATATTACCAAATAGTTTGAAGTCGGAAAAAAAGAATACAGGAAAGAATAAAAATATATCGGTCAGATGTCATACTATCAGACAACCAAGGGAATTGTCTAGCATTAACTTATCGTACATGCTTCATCAAAAGGACAGTAGGTGTTAGTTGTGACAAGAAGTCGCGTTATCACTACAGTTATTTAATACAAGTAATTTCTGTTTTTTGTATAAAGCATTACATGACCAGAATTTTTTTTGTCGACAATACCTTAAAACAACAAAAATACACGTGATGCAAAAAGTAAAGTTTGGGGTATTTTTGTCAACTATTTGAAATATTGATGTTATAATAAAATAAATGACATGGGGGGGGGGGGGGATATATATGTTCTTAGCTGTGCAGTGAATGTGATTTGTTGGATAGGAATTGCTGCGAAAAAAACTACCTTAAGTGTCACTGTAACGTCTGTTAGTGATATACTTTGTGATGATGTAAAAAGCGACGACACATTGTTCAGTCCTATTTGAGCATCATATCATGAAAGTTGTATGTACATTTCATGCATTAATAATGAAAACGAGAGAGTTCTGGCACCTAGCATGTTGGCTACGTAATGGCGCAGATGTCTTTGATTGAAGTTACAGCTTTTCTGATGATTTAATGACACGATGATATCAGAGTTATCGTGATATGGCAATGCACTTTTATAGATCATGTCAAGACATATTTCAAAAAGCATGATTGTTGACACCTGTCTGTATTATTTATAACGCAATACACAGTTGTAATCTCGGTCATTGTAAACATGAAAATGTATTGGAATATCTGACATGAGTCGTAACATCCTTAATATCTAAAATTACGTAACCTCATCAATCGAATGAAAAATGAAAATATAGTACAAATCCTGCACATAGATATGACATGACACTTTAAAATAGACTAGATGCATAATCTAATAATGTTCCCAGATGTGAAAATTATCATTTGTTCATGTTTTTCTTAGCGTCATTTGTCTTGTAGGAGAACGTAGGTATCATGAATGCAGAGAAAATGTCATTAGAAACGATATAATCGCATTATAAATATCATATATATCACACTATAGCAGGAAATATCACACTAAAGCAGGAAAGATAACATGCCATATATTAACAATACAGTGTCTATTATCACGTTATATTAACACGTTGGCTGAAAAAGAATCAAACAGAGCACAGAGATTATAAAAGTTGAAAATGATTCTCACATAATCACATTTCTAGTTAGTGAGAATATTATTTAGTTGATCATACATTCATGAGTGAATATTAGAAGATAGTGATTATTTCATTCTTTAGTGATAACCATGGGCACAAAAAAGAAGAAGGCGAGGGTTGGTTGAAAAAACGTGGAGGCATCTATTATTAAACAGAAAACATGAAAAAGTAAAGTAATATCCTACGGCATGGGCACTTGTTCTCTTTTTTTCCATTATTTTTTTAATAATACATAGTGAGCTGTGTTTATGGTATTGATAGTTGAATGAAATGAGCTTCTTCGAACACCTTGTTATTATAAAATTCAGGGAGTATATCACACAGCCTAAGTGCGCCTTCTAAGTTTTGAAGACATTATTTGACCATGACCAACATGATAAGATCAAGTCCGTCCAGCTCGAGATTTATTTTATTTTTTACAGTCTAAGTATAACTCTGTAGAGTATCTAATAAACAAACTACTCAAGCTTAGATGAATAGGGAACTTGCAAACCCGCCATTTTGAATGTTGCATCATGGGAAATAAGATAATAAATACTTATCAAATAGTATTGTAAACAATAATGTTACATTGTTTGTAACCACAAATAATTATTTCATAGTCACCCTGACAATTGTGGGAGGTTAATTTTATCAGTAGCTCCAGATTAGGTATTGCGATAACCACAGATAATCCCACAGTCTTTTGCGTCTGAGCATGCTCAGTCTGGATTGCAAGTTCCCTATTGTTTATATATCAGACTTCCCTTATTATTAAAATTCGGTTCCACAATACTATATCTATTTAAGTGCATTTCATTCATACTCAGGAGTGTACATTAGTCAACGGCGGTACTAGTTATGTTTTTATGTATAGAATGCAGATAATTATGAAGAATAACCGTGTCAGACAGACTATTTAATGAAGCCAGTCTGGCTAATAGAAATGAAAAAAATCGTATATCAGAATGAACAGTCATTTTTCAACCTCAACAGAAATATGGGTATTTAATCTCTCAAGTGAAAACATGACTTCTATTCTAGGAATATTCAAGTTTTTAAAGTCTTCAATTGATGATATGTCTAGGAAAACATTGTGTGGCATGTTTCCACGGTACTTACTGAATCCTTCGGCGAGTACAGTGCTCAAAAATGTTCTCTTCATGGTTTTTGGTTAATTTAATAAAATCCAAGCTAATTTTTGGTGTTCCTTGTACTAAATTGTCATAAACGTCATATGGTGAGCGTACGTCTGGCGAGCAGCGCCCTCGGCCCTCTTATGGAACAGTTTACCACTCGTATTGGATTTTGGCGCTATACAAATTCGATTGATTGATTGATTGATTGATTGATTGATTGATTGATTGATTGATTGATTGATTGATTGATTGATTGATAATTGGTAATACTAGACAAATAAAGCATAGTAATAGGTGCAAATATTTGTTACAATTCTCCATGTCCAACTTAGAATAAGTTTATTCAGGAGTATCATAAGTATGTAAAACTATATTAAGCATGTACCATGTTGATTATAACCTGATTATTATGAAAACATTTATAAAAAAACATCTTTAGTGAGTAAATTTTGTTTTGGTTCAAGCTATCTAGTAGGACTTAAACTCTTTTTCTTTGATTTATCCCTGCTAGTTCCCTTTGTTTGTTCCTTGTTTGCGTCACACATTCTTAGAAATTTCTGAAACGTTAGAGCGTCGTTTTCCGCAAAACTTCAGGGAACTTTCTTTTCTTGAAAATAAAAAAAAATGTCCGAGTTCTTTTAAGTTTGTGAAATGAAAGATGGTCTGACAACTTGATCTTTTACAGGTCATATTCGATTTCATGAAGCAAGGAACAGCCGTAATGAAGTTGATTAATATGTGGATCTTCAATGGTATCAACTGAAGAACCGGCAAACCACCTATCTTTGACATTGGGATTTGGTAAGTACCATTAATCATATTACCCCTTTTAAGGATATCGAATGCCAATTAGATTCATGGATCATGTTATTTGATGTCATTAGAAAAATGCAACATTGCAGATATAATTAATGAATTGAAAAGGAACTCCGAGTCTAGTAATATCACCCAATTGTCTCTTTTCCGATCCATGGACCGCTCAACCGACTAAACTGGGATTTTGACTGTATTATAATTACCTGTGGCCTATATATCTGAGAACATAAACAGTTAATTTAAATAATATGCCATTGGTACAAACATGCATGATTGGCGTGACAGCATGGATTCTCATTAAACCACGGCTGTCATCTTTTTTGTGGACATGCAACTTCTTAAATTGAAAATGGAGTGATCATCTATTGCCGAATAACTTCAAAAAATGCGATTGCTGCATAACAATTATAGTCATACTGATCGTAAATACTGAACTAACACAGTTTGTAACAAAATAACAAGAGTAATAGGCAGTCATGATTTAGTATTTAAAAAATCCAACGAAAAAATACCAAACCAACCATGACTAAGGTGTAATTCCAGCCTAACTACAATGTAAACTTACAACAGTCAAGAAATTAAGACACTCATATCTACAAGTCAATGTGTATTTCAAAAGTCTACTTAAAAAACAAATCGACCATACACTCATTCTAACTCAACGAAATCTTTTGCATGTAAAAAAAGAAACAAGGTATTTGCTATCGAAGGCACGTTAGACTATATCTTTAAATTGTACCCTTGGGGGCACTCTAATATCGATCAGTTGTAAATCAAATAGCTTTATTATGGTTAGCGTGTTTAAGATTATTTATTGATTATCATTTATGCGTAACCTTCAATTAACCAGGAGATCTTCTCATCGTAAAATATTTACTTTACTCATTTTCTTTGTCAACAATTTGATTGCTTGCCATGCATATTTAAGAAGCCTAACTATTCAAATGGAACGTCGTCTGTTTCTTTTGTGTGTATCTTGGGTCTATGTTAGAAATAAAAATATTTATTTTTAATCACCATCAATCTTTACATGATGCATTTAAACCGAATTCATGCCATTGTTGGGTTTATATTGCTGTAACTACCCAAACAAATTATGCCCCCGTTTATTCAAAACCCATGGCCAGTTTACAATCCTAGCTTTTACTGTTTTAGTACCTTCAGTTTTTTCTTCGTGCCAAATTACTTTCACCACATGGTGTTCCTATAACTGAAGTGATAAACTGCCTATTCCTGCTGTGTTACATTACTCTCTTTCTGCCTTCGTAAACTTCTACACATTCAAATACATGGCAGATTAAAAACTGTATGTTGTTGCATGTTCATGGCAACACACCTACGCACTGATGCTTACACACACCGCTTTTGGGCCGGATTGCCTATTTATTACTACATATACGAGACAATACCTATAGAAGTCAATTTCAGCTGTCATTATATCCTCGCTGGTGGCAGAAGCATACAGTTACAACTCCGTTGGCTGTGATGTAGGTGTCCAGTATAATTGTATTAAACTAGCGAAATATGAAATACAGTGGATCAAATTACACTTTTAAATTCGAATTTGATAGCCGAGAACGCCAACATGTTTACTTCACGTGACTGTTTCAATGATCTTAGATTTATCCTTGAGTCGACCCTACAAATACTGTAACCTTATTAAGTATATTTTTGTCCACTTTTTTGTTTCATTTTCTTTGTTTATATACATAACACCTTACAATCTTCAGGATGTGATATTTGATGAATGAAATCATTGAGTGGATGGGTGGGTGGGTGGTTGGGTAGGTGAGTAAGTGAGTGAGTGAGTGAGTGAGTGAGTGAGTGAGTGAGTGAGTGAGTGAGTGAGTGAGTGAGTGAGTGAGTGAGTGAGTGAGCGAGCGAGCGAGCGAGTGGGTGGGTGGGTGAATGAATGAATGAATGAATGAATGAATGAATGAATGAATGAACGTGAATAGCTATATTATATTTGAAACTATTTTCAATACTATCAACACAGTCCATGCCAACACATTACAATATACATGCTCACCATTAAGGAGCACTATGATTTACATACAGTCAAGTTGTTCTCTTGTTCCACTTTGAATGTTTCGAGCATGTCATCTGTTCTTAAACTGTGCCCACACTAGATCTGACAAAGGGATCAAAATTTAGTTCTAAAACAGCTGGAGTTGGTGTTCAACTGTAGGCATAAAAGGGTTACCTTCAAATTATTAATTCAGGTGTGAAAGTACTTATCAGTTATGTACATCTAACTGTCCACCGTATATGCTTATGCCACTGTAGATAGGTGGAATTTCAGACATTCCTACATTGGGAGTAAGTGAAGGACTTTTGACTTTGACGTACAGAACCTCAAATAATCTTCTTTTATTCATGTGTTGTTCCTCGTCGATGATCTTGGCTGATTTCTATTTTAATCCTGGTGGTTGATGACCACTTTCAGTAATGTGTTGGCGAATTGCTGATTCGTCTTTCATCTTGTGTTCGTCAACGAGTTCTTTTACACATTGTATCAAATTGAATTTTGTTTATATTTTTGTGCCAACTATCAATTTATTATTTATGATAACATTATATACTGATGTTATGCTGACAATACGTATAGAATTAGTTTGGTGAATGTCTGCACTATATGAACAGTAAGTAGATTCGTAGTCAATGGACTGTCTGTGATTACTTGACAAAGGGTACATAGACATTGTGGATGTGTATTATAAGGGGAGATGGTTTTTATCAAACCTAATACCAAGTTATCAATGATAACGCACGTTGCGCGCCTCATTATAATTCCCTTACTTATATCAGGTTCTTTGTATCGCACAACATTTACTTAGATGCCAAATAGTAGAGTATTGTAGACGTGATAACTAATTCATTTTCGGATCTCACAGGATTATCCTACACCCACATATGTAAACATGATATCAAAAAAGATTTTACTTCATTTTCGAAGTCGCAGGTTTCTAGACTTCTACAACCAAGATAAACGTTTGGTCTGAAGTATAGTCTAGGCAAGATAATTCTAATTGCAGGCGTCATCTTCTCTTTTGACTATATGCCGCTTTGTAGAAGAATGAATATTTTGATAATTGCTTTTAAGCCATGGTATAGACAGAGATTTACTGTGAAACACTTAAAAACATATATCGATATAGTTGAGACTGTCTGTAAGATAGGGCATTTGTGCCACGCTATCAACTATCACTCACGTCTGTGCTACTTCATGCATTTGTGTCTGCAAGATCAAAAGATATAGGCTGTCTTGCCTTGAGCCTGTGATTACAGATTCAAACATAGGTACAAACTGGCAGAGTTTCTGCGTCTGATGATAAGAACGATTGTTGTTATGGTGATACTTGTCAACTGATTGTACTTGATAGAATATTGGACTTTGGTTCAGATTAACACAGGAGTTAACATTGACATCAGTTACATACAGGCTAATGATATATAAAATTGTACAAACAAGTTTCAGATCATCGCAATTGGGGGTGTGGGGTAAATCAACGTGTTTACTATACGCTAATGGCATTACAAGTGGACAGTAAAGAGCGACAGGGAAGCCTAATTGACATTGCATTATATGTAGTCAGGCCGAATGCAAAATGCTTTGCGGGATTCCAAGCATGTCTGGATATATATTGATTGAAAACCCCGATGCATGAAACCTATCAATTTCAAGACATTTGCCTTAAATTGCAAATTGCCGAGAAATCAACATATTCATATTGCTAGACAACCCTAATCAATTTCAACGTGGAGAAGTCTAACAACAAAATGTCTAACATCACGATAGTCGAGATAATGTCGCAAACCAGAATAACATCTTCGCCAAGGAGACCAATTTCCCAGAAAATCAAACTTCTTAAAATCTCTCGACATTTTGCTATATGAAATTTTTTTCCCGGTTCATTTAAATTTTAGTGTTTTGATGTCTTGTTTCCAAGAAAATAAGAAATCATTTATTTTCCCATAGAATTACCACAGTATTGGGCGGCGATATTAGATTCTAAAATGGCTATATTTTGACATAATTTACACCTACACTGGACAAAAGTGTTATCTGAGAGTGACCTCTGATCAATCACTCAATTCCTACTCAATTTTCATCTATAGTAACCTTAGTCTTAGTCTTGTGGTAAGCAGGGACAGAACAGTGTTTGTAATTCGATGTAAATAATTTCAAAAACTATGTAGTATACTACTCCAGGGTCACACAATGGTCAAGGGAGAAAGTCGCCCATGAAGCAAACGTTATAATATGACAGTTGCAAGTCTTCACGTATGTCGAGAACAGATTTTCCGATGATGGAATGAAAACAGTTAAAATGATTCATGACAATTAATGATCGCATTTGAACGTATTCACAACGTCTAGACGCGATTTATGAATATGAATGTGGGAATAAGAAACAAGACTATCAAAGCTACATATATTTGCATTGCAAAGATTATCATAAGTAATTTACATACCAGCTTAGGCACGATTTAAAACTCCTGAATATTTAGTAACAAGGTGTTAAGGTCTTTCCCCAGAAAGTATGTCCTTGTTTGTTAATAAATATTTCATAACACTTTGTAAAGCAAAGCTAAGTTTAACATTTCCGTTATGATTGAAACAGTGATATCTCTGAAGGTCGCACCACAAAATGTGATGACGTTCGTAGCCTAGTTAATATGTGTTTATTCCATGATGGATTAGCTTGCATCCTAAGATATCATACTTTCGTCTCATTTCAGATAAATATTATCAGTTTATCGTCTACCCTTAGTTAGTTGCCTCAAGAAACGATTAGATAATATGACGTAAACGAGTATTCACTTCAAAATATGCCATTTTGCAGTTCGTGAAAGAGGAAACTTGCCCCCGAGCTTCCTCTCACTGGATTGCATTCGCTGTACCACGCAAAATTATATGGATCATTAATCAAGGAAGCAGTCTCTCTCATGCCTACCTGGTAATCATAGCAAATCAAACATTATGCGTGCAAATGTTTTGATGATTTCACCCTGAATAAGGGAAACACAATGCATTATTAACTAAAATACAAACCATGGAGTGTTATTTATCACGTCTGGTGCTAAACCGCTGTAGGCACTTCTCTTTAGCGAAGAACCAGGTGATCATTTAAGAGAGATAAGTGGTAGAAGGTCGGGAGAGAGAGATAGACAGTTAAATGGACAGACTGACGAGAATAGAGTATCACTGAGCGCAAGTATGCATCTCTGCATATGTCTGTAAGCGTTAGAGGCAATGTTGCTGGATAAACGACACGCGTTCACGAATGTTTTGCCTCGTGTCAACCAGGGGTAAATGAAGTTTTAGATAACTCATTAACTGGAATGCGTTTTTTGAAAATGTTTTGTTAGATATAAGAACTCTTTTAACAATTGCATCACCTGTGGGTAAACATTTGTGTAGCTTTATACATGATAAATCAAATCAAATTGAGTTTGTGGTCCGCACCCAAAATCAGCGCCCTCAACGGCGATCATGATTTCAACCTCTTTCTGTACTACTTATGGATAATATCAACCACTGATTTAAGCGTACAGTGTCTAATTATTGGTTTCAGTGAATTTATTGTGGTTGTCTGGTCGAAAAATGGTACTCCAGTTACAACTAGTGTAGTTTTAATATAGCGACAGATTCAAACCCAAGCTTTCGCTCAAGATTTAAACTTGCCACTACACTAACTACAGATAATATTGACCACTAAATAACAGATAAAATGTCATTTCATAAGCAATAAACCGTTGGCGAACATATCCTTGGTTACTTAATAAAAACAGAGTCCCAGTCTCAGCTAGTGCAAGTTTAATATCAATCACTAATATGATAATAATATTTCATAAACATATATTTAAGATAACAAAGAAACCAACTCATATGTGTTGACTGTTTAGTGTTAATATACACTTAACTACTATAACTATCCTACTTTAGACATTAACAAAAATGTATGACATACTATCAGAATGTGTACACTCTGTGAAACAATTAAGTTCTTCCAATGTGTGTACTAGTCTATATCACGTCGCATGCTATATTTACAATGTACATCGTAAAGTACCTTACCTTGGTTCAAGTTCATATAATCTTAGAATCACTGTGTTTAGGTGTTAAACTATTTTCTTGATGAGGACGTCAAATTACACTATTTTTAATAATGTATAAACCATGTCCCAGATTTACTGAAAACTATTACATATGCCCCAAGATATCGAAAATTTGACACCAAGTAGTGTCGACTTTATGTGTATACCTCTTATGATAACTTTATTAAATATAAATTAGCCACTGTTCATTATGTGACATTAACATATATTGACAGTTACGTTACTAAAGTTATTTTTGCTTTTGAAATGATATTGTTAGTATACATGATAGGAATTCCACTCAATAATTGTGGTACTAGCTATTTACATAAAATGTTACTCGTGAGAACATTTCGAAATTGCCGACATATGTCGCGTCTGATGGTAATGTTACCAACGGAACACGGGTGGCAGCGTGATAGACAAAATATATTGTGATGTTTCACCGAATTCATAAATTTTTGAAGCGGAAAATACTTCTCTGTAAAAATGAGCTATGAGAACTAAGATACGTATAAGGTGTTCCAGATATCATATTATCATAAAGTATTATCACAAGAATCTGTAGTTGGCTGCTAAATATATTTTGCAGTTCATTGGTAGTGGTGCTCATAATTATAACATGATATGTCTTATGTATATATTAACCTCATTCAACGTGTTAAAACCAATTTATTTATTTCGGGTGCGTGTTAGCAGCAATATGTGTTCGGTAAGTTCACTTGATATTTACGTACACGATCAAAATAGTTTTTCCTATCATTATTACATACTCGTAAATATATATCGCAAAACATGATCGAAGTTAGCTGGCTTTGTATGTTTTCTGTTTCGATACACATACAGTGCAGTCACCCACACATCCATGTGTAGTAAATTTATAAATATTTCTGGTGTGCCATATGGTGACTGAGAAAATGATATGAATCAATGTAATTATATAAACTGTGTTCATTATCCATAAGAAGAGTCTCGGTATTAATAATCTCTTTAGAATACGTCTTCGATATTCGATGGTCGACTTTGTTGTCTTCTCTACTGCAAATATTCGTTTGCTCGCACACTTTTAGTAGTGGATGCAACTGTAATGACAGTAGCTGTTGATGACTTCCTCGTTCCCCTGCTACTTCGCCTTGACGAGAACCCAAACGTAACGATCTTCCTAGGCATTGGTCGACGTTTGAAAAACTGCTGGATATCTTTCTGAAATGACACAGAGACATAATTTAATATATGGTGTGCGTGTACCGTATCTGTATATCATAGTAACTTCTTAAAAGTGCAATATGGAGAAGGATTCGATATTTTTTCTTTTTAATTCATAAAACAATTTTAACTCAATACAGTGCAAACAGCTAAAAGAAATGTTTGTATTTAACCTACAATAACAAACGTTTAGACATATATTATGTTTTTGCAATTTATTGAGTTACAAACAAGGACTTATCATTTGTTGTTTCACATTGATTTTTCAAGTAAGAAGCCATGATGAAATTGTATTATAAATTAACAGTCCCTCATCCATTTGGCCACTTTAAGCTTGTTAAGAAGACGGCCAGATACACAAATGTTCACTGTTTCCTTTGTATGATAGATGGAGAAATTGGTGAAAAAATGAATTGCAGCACTTGTTGCAATGAGTGGATATGATTGTGTTTCTAAGATTTCAATTTCAACGTCTGTTTTCTATCGATTTTTCTAGAGTCTCACGTACACCCAAGTAAACTCCAATGACACAAGTGACATATGAAAAAAGTTACATAATATTGAATATTAAAACTCCTTGCCTGTCAGGCCAAAAATTCTCTTAAAATCGCGGTCCTTGTGTACGGGCAATTTCAGTGAATACGACTATATACGCCCGAAGGTTAAAAGTCTACTGCACATTATACAACAATGCTTGGGCACTTCACGTGACCATATCCTGTCTCACGACAGTATCGTCTGACTTACCACTTATGAGAATCTTTTGCTATTGAAAGATTTTAATTAGTCTCGGAACATTTTGATTCGAAAGTTGTTTGCTACCGGTCACAAGAATCACTGCCATTGAAAATAGTAATATGAAATCTGGGAAAAATTTGGTTCAGTTATCGACATTCAGTATTACTCAATAGTTGCCTAAATAGCGTAGATGTTGTTTGCTAGATCCATTCAAAATAGATTCTATAACGTTATAATATCGTCCCCAAGCGACAAGAAGTTTCTTTTGCTTTTGCTTATGGTATCACTTTTATCAAATAAAACATTTATTTCAACATGTTCAAAACGAGAACATTAATTGCCAAAAAGGTAACAGAATTACATTAAATGTTATTAATAGACAATTGAAGATATCTAAAACCGTGTGTAGGCAGAAATGTTACTTTGAGGTAAATGAAATTCTGATTTTCATTACATAGCCGAAAACATTTCCAGTAGCAATTTTCCTCGGAGTAAAAGAATCACCGACTCGGTCTTTCAGTGTGTTTTAGCGGTAAATGGTTTCCATTCGACGTAAAATAAAGGAGATGGGCACTCTCATTAAAATGTTGACCATGCCTGGTGTTTTAACACAGGCATTTATACATGCTATTAAAATCTCTTAGACTAGCAGCCATGCTAATGGCTATCAAAATGAGATAAGTGTTGCTATAATGATGACATTAATCAGTTGTGCCATGTTTTCGCGTTAAAGCCGACCCGCTGTTAGGTTTATCCTTTATATATTCTTTCCAGCTAAATTAATTAGGGGTTTATAAACCATGCGTTCTTAACTAGCCAACTAAATAGTTCACCAGTCTCTGCGTACAAGTAGGAATTCTGATCACGCTCCAGCAAGCACTCTGTATCTCGTGTTAAGAAATAAACTCAAGTGACAGTGTGATGCCTAAGAAACAGAGAAAATGTCAAGATGAAATCTACCTATAGTGATGGCTAATCACCCCAACAGCACAACTAACTCTTACATGTTTTATTTTCCCCTAAGGTGACCAGTTTAGGACGATTATGAAAGTGTCATTTTACTGTAAATACCTAAATCACATATTTAAAGAAATTTGACTTAGTAGATTTATTTATACTTGATAGTAATTGTGTACATCTTTAAGAGTGTAACAAGGTAGACTTAGATCTTATTATCCTTAGCTAAAACCTATTTGTTACATTGAATTTCTGAAGAGGCACTTCGAACGTATATGCTATATTGCTTCCCGGCTATCATCCAGGGTAACGTATAAACACCTCGATGTCTATCAACTATTGAATGCATTAATTCTTGCCCAAATTTTAGTAAAATTGTAGTTCAAAATCATTCATAAAATCGTAGAAATCAAGCATCCGATGTTAACAAATATGGCGTCAGAGAGATTGAAGAAACCCCGGCCGTTAACGACATCGTATCATAACACAGTATTCATCACATAAGTAATGCATTTGTAATCAGAGAATTATAAGAAATAAAATAAATTTACGGTCGCAGCTTACTCTGGTCGCCTTCCCATCTTTTGATCGCGGTTTCAATTATCTTCTCGAGCTCCTTAGACAAGTCATTAATATTTCATGTTACTTTCGTGTATTTTTTATTCATACACGATATCTCCCTTGTTGCAGACGATATGTCAATGTATGTAACCATGCGTATCGCCAACCGGTTATACATACTGTAAACCTGCATATGGTATATTGTACAGTTAAATATAACGCGTCGATGTTTTGAAATTTACTAAAATACAAAAGGAGCTCACCCTAGGCAAACATTGACATTGTGACTATACACCTGGCCATTGTAATATTATTCAGAGTTATCAATGTAATACATATATAGTCTAATAAAGGTCAAACTTTCATCTTTAACATTTTTATGTACAAAACTAATTAAAACATTTGTTTAATACAATAAAACAATTATATATATATATATATATATATATATATATATATATATATATATATATATATATATATATATATATATATATATATATACTTAATTCAAAAGAATACGGATGTTATAAGTCGCTAGAGGTTCACGCTTCCTCAGCGATCATCAGGCGAGTGATAAAATTAAGTCTATAATGCTCTGCTACTAATATTGCATCGATTTACAATCTTACGATGAGCAGTATTTTATGCAGTAAGGAATATGATTTGAGTGTTCCTGAAGTACAAATTATTTATAGATAATCCCAATACAGTCGGCTGTTTCACAATCATTCAATGATTCACTTATGTTGCGCCAGGGAACAAAATGTTAAGTTTCATAACATGTAATAAAGTATTAGTAATCCCCATAGATGGTTCGGAAAACAAGTTGTTAATAAATCTCAATTATTCTACTCTTCAGTATGATGAGAATAATATTTAATATACCGTGTAGTCCTGACACCACGTGTTAGGAACACTACAAATGACCAAGTATATCTAAGTCTAGGATTCTAAGGCACACTTACTGGTTTGCAGTTGCTATTCGCCTGAAGTGCTCTAAGATACCAAATCAACTTTGGTTGCTACTGCTACTGCTGATATCTGTGATATCATAACATCTAATTTGGTAAACTATGAACACAAAACCAATAACGACAGACCTACCAACAATAACCTGTGGTACTATGTAAATAATTGTGCTGAAATCCCCTCGGATGTGAATTAAAGAAGTAGGCATACATCAAAATGGTTTCGTATCCATTAAGGAGCTATATATTGCCGCAAAAATGATTAAATCTAGATTAAACACATACAGTTTGAGTGCATGACGTTCAAAAAAGGGAGCATTTTAGAACTTATTTTTTGTGGTCTGAGCAGGTGTTGAGGTATGCTAAAGAGATCTCGAAACGTTCCTATCTTGTGTAATTAACTATTATAACATATATTATAAGTAGGAACTACATAACTAACATTAGTTATGATCAATTAGCTGAAATCTACCCATACCATTTCATCTACCCATTGCCCATACCATTCCAATAGTTGAAATGAAGTATTGATTGTGAAAGATTAGTGTGAAACTTAAATAGCGGTTTCAATTTCCTCTCCCTATGTAAGACATCAATATTTCATTCATGCTACTTTCGTGTTTTTAAACATAGACGATATGGTGCAAAAGATATGTCTATGCACATAACATATGTATCTTCAACCGGTTACACACACTGATAATGTGGAAACAGTGTATTGAACAGTGTTAGTAGATATCTTTCTTGTATATCAAGTTGGATATAAACGCCTGACGTCAGCCTTCCTTCACATTATAAAATTGTTATTCCACACATAACATTACAATATCATACACAGTTATCAATGCACTATACATCTTATTTACTGATGAAGATCAAAATTTTATCGGCAAAAATTTTGTTATCTTGAATTCATCCATCATTCTATGACCTCAGGAAACATAGAAAGCTTGTCACAAACTATTTCAAATTTGTTTGATGAGCATACTGTGGAGTCGTGATGGTCGAATGATATAGAGCGGCTGGCTGCAATCTGCAGGTTGCAGGTTCGTGCGCTGGCTGCCTTTTGTTTCTGAATGGATAAAGTCTTTGAGCGATAATTGAACCACCATTTTGCCCCAGCCAACAAAGCTTTATTACTAGGGACTTAGTAGGACAGGGGTTGCAATGCGAATGATTTGTGTGATTCACTCATTACAGCTGCAATGGATCGTTTGCTGCACAGGGGAATTGAGGAAGTATAAAGGGCAGTTGTGTCACTATAGCTCTATGTGCCAGGGGCAATAATTGTAAAGCGCTTTGAGCACAGTATGGGAAAGCGCTATATAAAAATAACATTATCATTACATATCATTTAGGTTTTAATTTCACGAAGTATAATTTAGTGTAACATGACAGTAGAAGATAAGAAAACAGTATCAAGCGTACAAATCTATGTGTATTAACTGGGTTGTTTGTTAAAATGTGTAAGGGTCATACCTTTTTAATGATCTAGTGATGTGCATATACCTGCATTGCTTTCATCTGTATTCACTAATGTGAAATGCCAAAGTGATCTCTTGCAATTCTTTAATAACAGGATAAGTCATTACACAAAATTTAAAGCTAGATTGTTTTCTGTGTAGTAGGCGTATAAAGAGAATGTAATAAAGTAAAATACTGATTCCGCTAAGGGGATGATTACTTCCTATACACATAGTCACATAGGTATATCTCAAATTACATAAACTACTGTCTCAGAATATTGCATAAGCTCAAGTAGCAATGTTAGTAAGATTTTAGTTGCGCTAGAAGACGTTTGTTCAGGTTTCGTAATTTTAATTGTAATGAGATTCTTACAACAGGATTATGGTATTGTCCACTTAAAAATATCCTCCTCAGTAACTCTATCAAAGCACTGTTTTAAAGCAAATTCCCTTGGTTTTTTGGTCATGGACTAATTTTGGATTCCAATTCGTACATTCACTAAAATTTCATTTTCACATCAATTATATTTAACGTATTTTTTTTATCGGAGAGCACCGAACATGCACCTGCTCAATAAAGATAGAATTACATTTGAAACTCCATCACGTCAGGTTAAAAAGTTAGTCTGGCGGTCAATGATAGACAAAACGTGTAATTGTCGCACCAAAGGTCGCTGACCCCTTCGATTTGGATAGGATTGGGTTGGACGTCACATGTTCAACGTGTTAACAATAAATGAGATCATCACAGTTTGAATTCACTGTTAAACAACATCGACATATTTATCACTTTCAACAGTGATTTTACTGAAATGATGTTAATCTCACTCATTATATTATCAGTGTATATTTCATCACACTGGTATATGTTAGAGACTTCTGTGAAATATGTAGCAAGACTTACATTGCACTCTGACTGCATATATTGCATTTATATATTTTAAATCGACATAGTTTATCATGATGCCGTTGTATGTCTTGTGACTAATTAAGCAGATGTCATCGCTATGCATATATTGTACTGTAACAATAGCTAAAATGTTTGTAAATTGTTCCACCTTCCAATAGTTCTCACTTCAAAATAGCCAACTTCAGCAAAGTCCTCAAAACCATCTTTCCACAACTTGATTCGGAAACATCTCATCGAAATGCCTACAGGTCTTGAATATTCCGTACTGTTGACATGGCACTATTCGACCTTATCATGGATCGGTTTAGATGCTTGGAAAAATCTTAAGCTTACTTTTGACATCCCTCCTTATATTACGAGATTGCCCTAGCGTGCATCTCCCCTTTATCGAGTCAGAATCATAATCTAGTCTGAAATTGTGTTCTCTATTATCCATGCTGTAGGTCATGTAACTTTGTTCAAAATACCACCCGTTTCAGGCAGGAGTAATGCTACTAATGAACAGTTTTCTATCAGAAAATCAATTTTCTGTTCAACGAGAAATGTAATCTATCTCATTCAGTGTAAGAGATGTGGGATGCAATTTGTAGGCCAGACTATCCAGGAAATGAGAACAAGATTCAATGGTCACACATCTTCAATTCAATTCATGAAAGGATCTTTGAATAGAATATTAAGGAAAAATCATTTTCAACATGGGAAAGGGTAGGTGAAGCTAGGGTTGCAGTAATAATTCAGGCTTTTGGTCTGTCCCGTTTGACATGTCAATATTCGTATCTATTTAAGCAATGATATGACAACTGTTTTATTTGCAAATACAAAATTGTAAGTACAAAAGGTACTTTTGAAAGAAATATCATTATAACTTTAAAATGCGTGTGGTTTTGTCAAATGCAGCTGTAACGGCTACTTTTTCTGTCCGTTACAATAATATGTTGAAAGTAGAATGATTCGCCTACACAAATAGTGGGATATGTGACTCATGAAATAACAAACACCTTTTACATGAAAATTTGTCGTCTTAAGGGTCCGTAGCGATAACAAACCATTTATAACACCCAGTCCTGGCGTCTTTCCACATGATAACACCGAACCCCTATGATATATTATCAGTAAATTTAAAACAGCCATCACATGCAGCCCCGAGCTATATTGTGGTGAAGGAACTAAATAGAGAGCTTGGAGACATTATAAAGAACAGCACACAAATCAGAAGAATTCACTCACGTGGTAATACTCTTCTAATGATATAACACACAAAGGAAATGATCTAATGTTACTTAGATTATATGTCCAATAAGCAAGACTGTGAAACTTGAATGGTACTTACAATAATATGGGAGACAATTATATCATAAAGCATAACCAAAGCGGATAATGGATTTTGTATTCGAGAATGAGGCCGTTAACTCAAAGAAATGTATGAATAATGTAACAACACACACTGTCTGTTGTATTCTTAATTTAGAGACGTCTTGCTAAGGTAATAATGATGGATCACTCAAAAGAATGTAGCAATGCTGTTGAGAATTTTACCTCAGTGATACCTTAAACGATGACATTGAGTAATGTAAGAAGGATTCTTGTCGAGCTAGGCGACGCTCCAGGTTTGATGACTGATTCAAATTGTAAAATGTGGCAATATTGGTGTATTGGTTTCATGTATATTAGGACAGCCAGTGAAATGTAGCAATATTGGTATATTGGTTTCATGTATATTAAGACAGCCAGTGAAATGTAGCAATATTGGTGTATTGGTTACATATATATTAAGACAGCCAGTGAAATGTAGCAATATTGGTGTATTGATTACATATATATTAAGACAGCCAGTGGAATGTAGCAATATTAATTGGTGTATTGGTTACATATATATTAAGACAGCCAGTGAAATGTAGCAATATTGGTGTATTGGTTACATATATATTAAGACAGCCAGTGGAATGTAGCAATATTAATTGGTGTATTGGTTACATATATATTAAGACAGCCAGTGGAATGTAGCAATATTGGTGTATTGGTTACATATATATTAAGACAGCCTTATGTCGAACCAGACAACGTCATATTAATGGTTTCTTTGTTTCGTATAAGTTATTCAACAATTTAAAGCAATAGTAACTCCACTTTAATCATTTTATGTATGCTACATCTGTCCTATAATACGTTCCACTTTTTGTAACGCGGGAACATCTGGAGATCGCCAAATGTCTTCATGTAATATCAAGCGACCATGTACTGATAGCCTAAAGGTATCTTACAACTCTTCTAATATGTGAACAGAAATGCTTTGAATAGCGTTTGTCTTTCTCTTAGACTGTAATCAAATATATCTGATACTAAGAAGTGAAAACCGAATTCGAAATTGAAACCGAACAAAATGGCACAACGTCATTCGCCGTCGCTTAGACACAAATTTGTTACCCAAAGGCATACTTGACATTTGTCACCTACATATATATGTTATGACCGAACATATTCTTAATCTAGTAGCATACATGACTTTCCTTTAAACTGAAAAAAATATCACACGTTACATGATGAGAGGTTAGCGTTTTATGATGTAAGGGATACAACATTGTAATCTATCACGTACAAATCTATACAGATATATCTACAAATTCCTGCCACTGGGAGTGAAGCACGTGAACGCCTATGCATAATTGAAGGCCGTCTAGGACTTATACCTGAAAAGCAGACATTCTGATCATAATCACCAATATCCAACGAGTATCCAGGGACTTTGGCCGATTACTTTACTATTGGAAGGACTTTAGGATCCTGGAGATTGTCATGTTGTGTATGTAACATAATGATACAATCTAAGAATACCTACTGAACGTTTACTCTCCAGGTGTATTTTCAGTTACTTCTATTTGTATCTTAAGTCACCGTTGTTTCCTTCTGGTTAGTCATGTGACAATATACTTCAAGATGAAAAAATTGGTTCAGTCACTATGACACAAAATTGACATCCGTTTCGATGCATGTCAAAAGTTGTGTCCCTCGAAAAGTATGTAGAAGGATAGTAGGACTCAGTAGTGGGAACAGCACTTACCTACTCCGAGTCCATTCACATAATTTGCTATCAAACAAAAACAAGAGTGTACTTCAAAATGGGACTTTGCAACAAAAGCATTTACGCGCCAGGCCCATATAAAAATGGGGATATAGAACACTGAAAGCTAATCGTCCCTCCCTCCATTGCCTGCATTGGAGAGAGTTGCCACACATACATTCATGAATAAATACACTGAGCAAATACATTTCCACCGTTTTCAACTCTCTTAACAAAATTATAAACACATTTACGCATAATTACATCAAAAGACAGAACTGAATAAGACACAAACAGTAACATAACATGAAAATAATACAATAACATAAACGGGCTAGGAATGATAATTGTTTTGTAACATATTAATACAGTAACAACTGGACTTGTTCTTTCCGCGTTATTCTTACTTTAATGTTCCTAACATTACGACTTCTTGTTGGGTACGTGTGATTTATAAGTTCTGGAACAGAGAGTTTGTTATCTAGTTGGGTAGCAAACCTCCGACAGCTATTCTGTCATCAGACCTCCAGGGATTATCCGTAACGGTCGTGAATCCCTATAGGTACATACAGGATAAATCATTCTGGTAGCCCTCTTTTGAATATTTTCTATGCGAGGTCGTTGTTTCACAGGTAAATGTCCTTGCCATACGATACATACATGTTCTATGGCTTTTACATTATCTGCAGTGACAGTCGTAAATCTACAAGATAGATTTCACAGAGAGGTTTTGCTAGCCACCTCATCAACATGTTTTTCCTACTTTAATTCGTTGCTAATCGTAACTCTCAGACATATGACATTTCTGCAACGGCTAGATCCATCTGACAGAAACTGATAAACCTGCTGATTAGCAAAACAAAACACCGTTTCCTTGCATTTTCGTCCTCACTCTAAAGGTCTGCCTCTTTCGAAAAACCAGTTCCGAATGACTGTGTAGAGAGCTAATTTGCAACATATAGAAAAAATGTTCAATTGAAGATCCCGGACAACATCGCAATTGTAAATCTTCTCCTGTCAAGTATGGCAGTAGATTTGATGTCTTGAGAAGTTCTAAAAGTGACTCGGTAACCCTCTGTCTGATCAGACTATTTATCGGGGGAGGGGGAACATTAATGAAATCATCTCGAGAATTGCTCTCTCCAATCAAATCTGTTTAGCCTTCATACAATACGTTATAAAAGTTATAAAAGTTATACTGTGACTGCCAACTCTATCATGATTCCAGTCAGAAGTTTAATGAAATAGTAAATTGCCATCCTGCCTTCACTTCATAGAAGTTGGGTTTTCAAACATAGTAATAAGACGTTAACGCAGACAACATTTATCATCTTCTAGCCAAGTCTCCAGAGAAGACTACATAAAATCAAATCTATCTAATTCCATACTGAAGAGATCTCTTGAGAATTAATTCTATTAATCTTAACAATCCGCAATAAGGTTAGATATGCATTCCTTGCATTAAAGCCGTTTCAAACCGTTGCAGATCAGACGCATTTCTGATTTAATCCCTAGTGACACTTGCCAATAATTTTGCTTTTTCAAGACCACTGATATCATGTTTTGAAAATATGTCGCAATCACCCGGGGCAACGGAAGAATGATATCATACCCATAATTACATTAAGTATAAGTTAGAAAGTTACCTTTTTGGATCTAGTTTTGAAGCGAATGCGTAGCCTTCGTCCGAATCAACCAGACGTCATCGGCGTAATGACTGATTCAGACGACAGCTACGTAGTCGCTTCAAAACTAGATTTCAAAACGGTAACTTTATAACTCTTACTATATACAATGGAGTCCAGTATTAAAATACATTTTACTACATTGAGTATGTTCTCCAGTCCTGCTGATGTGATCGGTTTATCTTCAAACATTTCTTTGTGCGTTATTCGCAGCGAAACAAGAATCGTAAGATACATAACTATTTATACTCCTTGAGGATTATCCATAAAACAGAATCGCGCAATTAACAGTTATCACATCGTAGGCTTTTTTGCGGATGGCGAAACAGTTTTATTTGTTGCCGTATCCAGGGTCCCGTATGCAGAATTTCAAGTGGCAGACTATGGTTTAAGGCCGTGTGATTAACTTGTCAGTGTGTTTTGAACAAGGGTAATAGTACATAAGAGTTACTAGCCCCGTCTACACGGCACTAAAAATCCTACCTGAGGTAGGATTCAGGATAGTTTGAAGCCCGTGTAGACGCAAACGCGTCCTGAACCTGTCCTGAAAGCGTCCTGACTTAGGACACCTTTGAGAGGTTTCCTGAAACCCTCCTGACTTCGTCCTATGACTGTCAGGACGGAAGGTGCGACATCCACGCTGTAACCTTCCTACGTGTAGACACAAATCTATCCTACCTCAGGTAGGACTTGGGACTGCCTCAGGTAGGACGACCTACGTGTAGATGGGGCTACTGTTATCGAGTCGACGTCTGAATTCAAAGGACGATAGACCACCAAAAGCATTTCTGAATCATAATATCTTTGACTTCGCTCGCTCGTTTCTCTTCATTACATTATCAACTGCAGGTAAATTAGGATTCCGATGCCACATTATATATGATTGCACCCAAAATGTTACTAAATTGCGATATACAGGTATATATTATTTAACTTAAATACATAAAAAATTAAAGGATAGGCATCGCTTTCCTTGTAAAGGCATCCATGTTTAATGACCTCTTTTCTCTTCATTTTGACTTGACACAGCCTACAATTTTCGCTATGGGGTGAGGTGATTGATTATTAAGTTAGCCAAGGTATCCCACATGACACTCAATCTAACACCTTAAATACTAGCTAAATGTGGCGGAGTCGAAATGGGGGCATACTGTAGATGAATCAAGATTTTATGTCACTAAATTACATACGCTGCAAACTTTAAAAAATCAACGCAGCTTGAAATCAAACAGAACTAAAGATGTACAGTACATAGTCCCATATTGAAAGTCAAAGTAGTTATGAAGTTTGTAATATCAGCATAATCGTATGGACAGAACATATTAGAATCAAATGGAATGTTGTTTTGCTTTGGCCCTGGTGTATTTCACTTTGGATCTAGTTATAGAGTATGTCTAAACAAACCAAACTAATGCAGAAAAAACCGACCTTGCTTCAATCATACAATATAGCTGTCAAGAACGGGAATGAATATCTAACAATATCACGATCATTTCGCATTATTATCACGTGACAAGGTAAACCATATTGATAATGGATGGTTTGTGCCAACAAATGTTTCTATACTTTTCGTTTTGACGCGATCACATGTTGTTTTTAGGTTGCTTTAATTCTTAAAAGATAAGACACAAATTACATTGGCACTTGGAAAATATGTTTTCATATTATGACTATTTATACATTCATGCTGTTGAAAAAAAATATTATGGCATGACCATTTGGTTAATTATCTCAAATATTACTCATGGGGGTGTAATTGTAATAGTAATCTGTCTCCACATTCAGGTGAATTGAACAAGGACGTCACCCTGCAGATAGGATCACGATAATCCCATATTGAAAGTCAGAGTAGTTATTGATCAGTTATGAAGTTTGCAATATCAGCATAACCATATGGACAGGACATATTGGAATCAAATGGAATATTTGTTTTGCTTTGGCCCTGATGTATTCATCTTGGGCCTAGTAATACTGTATGTCTAAACAAACCAAACTAATACAGAAAAACGACCTTCAATCAATCATACAATATGTTTGTCAGGAACGGGAATAGCTAATAATATCACGATCATTTCGTATTTTTATCACGTGACAAGGTAAACCATATTGATAATGGATGGTTTGGGCCAAAAAAACCTTTGTAGTATCAATTGCAAACATATGAATCAGATGAAAGCTATTAATCATGTTGCCTTGTTTTAATACTAATATGATACCTCATAATGAAAGATAAATCAACATTTGCACAGGTATTTTGTAAGCCAACTGTCAAAACGTTTTGTGGAAATGTTGCTATAATAGTTACAGTAACATATCAATTGTATTGTAGTTGTTGGTTTATAACATTTGGAACATGAAACCTAAACCAACGGGACATGAAACAACACACAGCAGACATGAAACGGAAAACAACGGAACATGAAACGAAACACAATGTAATATGAAACAGAACACAAAGGAACACGTTATGAAACATCACGGGACATGAGCCGAAACACATCAGAAGATGAATCGGAACATAACGGAACATGTAATGGAACATGAATCGGAACACAAAGGAATATGAAGCGAAACACAACAGAACATGAAACAGAACACAACGGAACATGTTATGAAACATTATGGGACATGAAACGAAACACAATGTAATATGAAACAGAACACAAAGGAACACGTTATGAAACATCACGGGACATGAGCCGAAACACATCCGAAGGTGAATCGGAACACAGCGGAACATGTAACAGAACATGAAACGGAACACAACGGAAAATGAAACGAAAGTCAACAGGACATGAAACGAAGCAACGGAACATCAAACAAAACCGCAACAGGACATGAAACGAAACGCAGTGTCATCAAACAGAATACAATGGAACATGCAACAGCGCACATCGGATCCGAACATGGAGCAGAACACAAGGGAAGATGAAACAGAACAACCGGAACATGAAATGTAACACAATAGGACATGAAACGGAACACAACGGAATATGCATCACAACACACGGGAACACGAAACTGAACACAATTAAACATGAAACAAAATACAAATCAATGGAATTGTATTAGTTCACCTCGTTATTAAAATATCGGAAATCGAAGTAATTGGAAACCTCTTTGTAATAAAAGTTTGTCTTGTAGCTAAAACTACAAGATCTTATTTTTAAAAAACGAAGTACATTTCACCTGCTTCTTCAAGAAATTACGGATGTCAGTCACACTATGCCCCTGTGTAGCTACGACACTGACAACACAAACAAATGAAACTCTGGGGTGGCATTACCTCAAATGAAAGTTAAAAACAACACACAGAGGAAAGATGCTGATAGATAGCTATAGCTACTTCGAGTTGTAAACCAGCTTCCTCCAGAGAGAGACTCTAGAGAGAGTAGAGTTTATTGTCTATGCATTCCTTTTACCTAGGCCGCATTGTATACATGCGATATAATTAATGTGGTAGTGTTTAGATACTTTATGGGCTAAATCCGTATATCATTGTCAAACTAGAACGATAAATCCAGAACAAATCAACCAATTCTGCAACTATATTACCAATAAACCATAAACAAAAGGGCAATTTCATCCCGCATGACTTTATTGTTTCCAGATCTCAATTGAAGCAACATGCGCGCCCGTTATCTTCAAATATGAAAAGAACAGAGGCGAAATGTAACATTTCAGTTATATTTCATTAGTAAAGTAAGTCTCAAAAACTGATATTCCTAAAGCTATACGCGGTTTTAGGATGGCGATTGTGGCCAGGCTACGTTATATTTTTCAGTTGCTGCTGATAATGACAATAATTATAACTATTTTTCATTATCATTAAGAGAAAATGATTTATATGTAGCAATTGTTTTCCCGTCAATTTAAAACAACTACCTGCTTTAAAAAAATATTAACAGAAATCAGTATTATTTCTTTCCTACAGATTTGATGTTAATTATTTTTGATATTATGCTTGTAACTTTATATATTCTACGGTCATAAAGATGCCATCCAGATTTAATAACTGATCTGAACTCGTCTTCTGGAACAAAAAATTCGATCTCTGTGATGTACAGCAATTCAGCTCTAATAATCTGACAATATTTTGATACAACATTGATTAGGTAGTTCCTGTAAATAAACAGGATGACATCATTTTCGACCAATCACAATCTAGAGTAACAGTTAATAAACTGATTAGAGTGTTCCTCTAGAATTATAAATCTATGGCCGTATGACACTCGCGTGACTGACACGTACACCCGCCATACAGTACTTTTAAGTAAACATAGACCCTACAGAAATTAATATAGCAAAAAATAGCAAAACTGAAGGGTAGCAATTGCTGTATTGTCATTGAAGAACAATTATTGTAAAGTGTCATACCTAGTGTTATTGTAAGGATGGTCTGCAGCAATTGTAAAATGTGACATATCATGGACGCAATTGGTCACCCTTAAACTGTGTATAGACTTGTGGGACTTAGATTTGGATACTTCAATGATGAAATAATTGAAAGTTGCGGCCTTTTAAATTTCGCTTTAATGTGTTATTTCATATCTGAAGGTAGAGGGCGCGTGCTGCACTCCACTTGAAAGCTTGAAAACTACAAGCTCAAAAGGCCTAAAGTGATCTTATGGATCACGACTTAAGTATACTTTTGCCGTTGCATGCGGACGGGTTGGACGTGGTTTGTCACGGATTAATAGTTTTGAAAATTTACATGTACGACTTCAATAATTTCTAAGAAATACAAATGTGACAGTGAAATGTTTACGACTTCATATTAATATATATTGTGGGGAATGTTTTTAAAGGAATATAAAATGTACGCTATTACTATTCCGTATTCAGCCTTGTGTAGTTCACTGCCTATATACAAATCGCATGGATAACTTATGTTGTACAAATGCATATACCATTATTTTATTTATCAATGTCTGGTTTGTAGACATTCCTACGGAGAACTGCAATTTCAGTAGTACAATTTTCTAGTTTGGTCAATTTAGTGCAATCTCATCATTGCAAGTCAGCATAGAGAGTTATGGAGACTGGTTGTCTACATGTAGTCATGCTTGTTAAATTACTTCACGTAAAAGAGCGATATGTTTGTTATACAGTAGCTCAGCATGACGTACTGTCCTTAATAAAAGCACTGATATTGTTTCATTACCTTGAAGCCTTCTTTAATAAAGGTGTATATGATGGGATTCAGGAAGCTGTTTGCCATGGCCAACCAATGACAGCACAGATAAATCACCAGCAGTGTTGATCGTTGAGACTTCCTTTTTATTATGTCACTGTCGATGCTCAGAACAAGGTTGAATATATTCAGTGGCAGCAAGCATATAGCGAATGCTACTACAATGGCAACTAGTAGTTTGACCGTCTACAGGGAAAAAGAACCGAGGGGTGGGAATAAAAGAAAGTGAATGTTAGCCGTCTTGGAGAGAAGAGAGGATGTACATAATATTAGTTAGGACAATAAAACTATTAGATATTATTAAACAATCCATTCAAAAGGTAGAAGTACAAACAACAAGACTTCGCTTAAATTTGTAACTGGGACATGTTTTTTAATATGTTTTGATAGGTACAATGACTCATAATATCGTACACCGTGAACAGCATTGTAGGACATATCCAAAACAGAACATTCTCTCAAGATATAAACTTGCCATTGCACTGCCTACAGATAATATTCACCACTAATTAACATATACATTGCATTTTTATAAGTAAAAGACAAATTTTTAGTTGAGTATATCTTTGGGTATTTGATGAAAGAAAATGTCTCCGTTGTCAGCTAGTGCAGGTTTAAAACCCAGCCCTCAAGTCCATCTATTCATGAAGGTACTTTTAAGGCATTTCATAGTCCCAAATATACATGGAAACGAATTTAGAAGTAGACATTGTACCCAACGTCTCTTTTACATATCTTGTTGGTTTTAATAAACGCAAGAGCTATGGTCATTGCCGGGTAATTTTAAGACTACAGTGCAATATTATGTTACTCTTTACAAAATGCTTTACGCTAGATATATATCTTTGACATACCAGTCCTTTTGAAAAATATACTCGGATTTGATATGGTCGGATTTGACACTGGAGGACAAGGTCAAAGTCGAATTTAATGATACAAACAGAAATATTACATAGGTAATAGAATTTGAACATAATTAATTGAGTTTCAATCTCTTCTCAGAATACCGACCAGTTGTTACCAGCAGAACGATTGAATCTGATAAGGGTTAAAATATTCCATTAGAGTTTCAATGTGTCACTTTCTGACGAGGTTTCTTGTTCAATTACAGTACATTAATGACATCCGATCATGTAGTCGACATTAAGTCAATAGTGATCTGGGCACCAAATACACACATTTCAACTTAAACCATTTGAAAGATATCGCCGTGGTCAGTGTCTTGAACTTTCATCTATTTTAGAACAATTTTGACATCTAATAACAACGCTTATGTACTCAAAAGTGTCTTTGATTTTATTCAAGAAATGCGTACAGTTTATTTACATGCATGCATGCTTACATAAATACACACACACACACACACACACACACACACACACATACACACACTGTCGTCTACATCGCTGTCCTTACATGACTTGAATATAATTCAGAACTTCCAATAAAAAAGAAGAAGAAAAGAAATCATACTATAGCGGTTTTTAAACAGAATATGTAATCATTCTCACTTTCTGTTTTGCCGCTCTCTTCATATCAGACTTTGTATTATCCAGCATTTCGTTTCCCGGCACACTTCGTTGCCATAGAGATGCACCAATACTCCGGTAAGCGAAGAGGAGAATACCCAGTGGCATGAAGAATACAATGCAAATAATGAATGATTCGTAGACAAGGGAAACTTGTTGGCTGGGCCATAACTCGTCACACTGCATGTTAGAATGACGATCGACGTAAGCCCTGGCATATATCAACTGGAGAACACCTAAGCCCGTTGATAAGATCCAGATGACGACGATGGTGTACACAGATCTTGGTTTTGATGTTCGTCTTGCCAAAGGTCTGACGACAGCGAAGTACCGATCAACAGCTATAGCTGTCAGCGTGAAGATACTCACAAAAGGAGATACCTACAATAGATACACATGATAAAAAAGTCACATTTTTCGAAATAACTGGTTTTCATGCATGTTTCTTTAATATGCCGAATTCAAAGCGTTTTCTTTGACAGAACCTGCATTGTTCATGTTATGTGGGCTATCGTTTAGTTTTTATGCAAGATTAAGTGTTAATGTTGAATTTGAAAAGGATGGAGTAATAATTTTTTGCTTATCTAGTTTCATTTCTCCAAAAAAGATTGAATTCTTTTAACATGAACAGATTGTGTGAATTCGATCGATGGAATAGTGTAAGATAGAAGGAGAAATACGATACAGACTGCATTGATGTGAAAATCAGTTATTAGATTGAGGGCACACCTACAGATATCGATGTAGATAATTTTGAATTCAATTTTGGATACCAGTGTTTATTACAGGAAGACCATGTAACCCCAATGTAACGAATACACGAATACATCTTACAATCTATGACCTTTAACCTTTGTGACGTAATGAATAAAAAACTATAATTGTTCAACGGACGTTATCAATTCTCAGTGGATTGCCACAACTCCATTTATCAAACATCTTGTCATTCTCATTATTATTCAGTATTTCACCTACAGCTCTGCACTAAATAATCTCCGGGTACTAGGAATTGTCATCGAAACACGTAATTAGTCTTGTTTTTACTTTGTTAAATTTCATAGAAATAGAAACGCGGGATTTTTTCTTTCAAAATAAATTCAAGTTTTGAAAATACATTAACGTGTTAGTGAAATGAAGAGAAAACGCTTTAGTTTATGATTTTATTTTATTTTATTTTTTTCATTTTATTTTATTTATACTCGGTTTAAAAAGTAGCACAGCTGACGTGCTAATACATCCGAGATGTAAAATATAAATAAAAACTACAGTAAAACAGTCAGGAAGATAAAATACACATCTGTTTCACAATAAAAACTTATATACCAAACAAAATAAACCAACAACAAAGACTCAAAAGACTCAAACAACACTAAAACCTAGAGCTGAAAAATAAAATGATGGAAATCACATTGCGAAAGAGTATAAATAAGTCGTCCAACAACACTAAATTACAAGTAAAACAGGGGTTGAGATACATTGCCTTGATACTGGGTATGTATATATTTACGATACTTCCATCTCAGCTGTATCACGTTTTCATATGTTTCCTCGTCTGGAGACACTATTAAAGTTTCCTTTGCTACGTACGAACAAGCTGCATAGCGGAAAAAAAATTCATTGTCTACATGCCAAAAAATAATGGGCACGATGCTTTTAAAGTAGCATATGGAACCTAGAAATCACAGAAAGCCCTTTGATTTCACTCATCAGGTAGGGGAACCTACTCATCATTGGAAACTACTAAAAACGCAAACTAGAATGAAAATAGTATGCTTCTTTTCAATTTTGTGTAAGATTTTATAATCATACTATAATTCTATACAGTAATTCGAGACAATATATTGTCTGGACAGACTGATGAAACATCTAGTACCTGCTTGAAATTGTGTGCTTGAAATAAGTGTTCGCTGAGCTATACGCCATCGTGATATGTAGAGCTATAGGTAACTTTATCCGAACCAGCTACATTTTCTAATTTTCAAAATTTCGGTTTCTACTTTCCATTCACCACGTACACTATCAAAAGCGTACGCTCTGTGTCATCATGGGACTTCTTTCTTTTTATCCTTTACCTGCAATAATCGTAAAAGTCTTATATATATGCTCCCAGAGTCTGAGATGTGCTTCAGCGATCATACGATCACATATTAAGATAAATCCAATCTTGACATCAGTGCCGATATGGTACATTTCCAATCGGTCTGCAGACCCTCTTAACCATGTTTGCGTCTGATACTATTAACTCAAATACGGACGCGGGCCATTTGTGATGAACCTGAGATGTTACATCAAGTTTGAGTTTGTACAATTTAATTCTGTCATGTTGCTGTCCAATTTGGGGGAATATATAGGAAAAAGATACAACACTCATGATGTAGAGCATAAAAAAGAGTAATGAACAAATCTTTTCACGATTTTGACGTAAAAGTGATTTGTAGCATATAATGCAACAATTTACTAACATAGCCGAAACAAAGCAGGTGTTTTTTGGATATTTTCCTCGATTGCCATTAATTTGATACATAGCAATGGAAAGATAATACCAATTTTTTCTGTTGCTATGCTACCGGCACATAATGAAAGAAGAGTACTTCACACATACAAGTATTACAATTTAGTCAGATTTGGTAAAGTAAGCTTCCAACTCCTTTACCTTGAGTACACATTTACTGAGACTAATGAAGAAATCACAATCAGACGTGCACATTAATATTATATATAGTTATTATTTATTTTCATTTATTTATGTATTTACTAACTAAAGTCTAGCTCCAAATATTTATAAACTGGTAAATATTCGACTCTCAAAGAATTGTATATGGGGATATTTAAAGAAACCGCCCATAGGTATCATTTAATATAACATTACGAATTAGCACACAATTCAAACTATGAATATTGTAAAACGTCAATACAAGTATCACTTTTACTGATATTGCAGTTTTTACTTTCGAAATTCGACAAAATAAAGTAACCCGATATTTTCTTCGATTTCGCCAGTGATGTATTGATTTAGACAGACAGACAGACAGACAGACAGACAGACAGACAGACATACAGACAGACAGACAGAATGTATCCTAGGATATGGTTCAATGGTATAGAATGATGTATTTCTTTGAGTTACTCAGTGTACCATAACAAGTGGAATTTTTGATTTATTGTTTCGAGCTACCGTGTATTTATGCTAGACAAATGAATAATGCAAATCATTTTCACATGAAACACTCATACCTCCGTAATGTATTTTATTGCTTCAAATGTAAACAATAACCGAGTTTTGGTGAACGAGTTCTCACCCTGCATTTTGTGTATACATGTACATTTGCATCTGGTTCAATGAACATAATTCGATCTCATTCATATATAAATACACATGCACATTATCGCTAATGTGTAATACATTTACTCCCATGCACCAAAATCAGCCTGTGGTAATCTTTATTGATATAATTCATGCTTTTTATTCATTGACAAAACCTATCCGATATCTGTGAGATCCATCCATTTGCAAATAACGTAATGTATTTCATAAACGAATGCAAGTAATTCCATCCCTGATATAGAATTGAAAGAAAGGGCAAAGGCTAGCTAGTCACCAAGCGTTAGTTTAAATGCTGGGGCTATTTGTAATGGAGTTTCAGCGACATAGTTTACAAATGCAATCATTTTTATTTTGCGCCTATAACTTTGAAATATATTGTTCATACTAAATAACACCTGTTGCACGAGTAATATCTCAAGGGATTTTAAGCGAGATGTCTCTGATATTGACGACAAAAATGACACGTGTTAGCATGATTAATCACTACTTTTTAAGCCATGATGTCTCCGATTTGATCATCGATTTATGAATTGGCGGGAACTTGTGAGAGGAAATGTAATAGAAGCCTATTAAGTAGAAATAATCGGTGTCTGGCTCGACAATGTTGACCCTAACCTTGCTACAATTTCATTGTCTGGCTTGATAAATATCTTACCAGCTCTACTCAATATTATAGTCTGACTCTGAATTGACTGTGTAATTGATATTGCTACATGCTATTGCCTGGCACTACACAAATTGAAACAAAATTGTTACATTTGAATCAATTGACATGTCTGAAGAAAAATGTATGTTATTACGTTGTGTATGATTTGGCAACAAGCTGAAAGATAATGGTAACGCAAGATGCAAATTAAAGTAAATATAGTAACATTGGTAAGATTGTTGCCACCCCAGACGATATATGAAAAGAAATAGTCATATACCTGTAAGATTTTAAACGCTCCAGACGATAAAATGTAGCATTGTTAGTAAGATATATGTTAAGCCAGACGATAAAATGTACATGTAGCACTGTTAGCATGATTTTTAACGCGACAGACGATAAAATGTAGCATTGTTAGTAAGATATTTGTTGAGCCAGACGATAAAATGTAGCAATGCTAGTAAGATATTTGTTGAGCCAGACGATAAAATGTAGCAATGTTAATACGATTTTTGTTGAGTCCGACGATAAAATGTAGCAATGTTAGCGAGTTTTTGTTGAGCCAGACGATGTAGTAATATTTTAAAGAGATTTGTCGTTCTATTCAACTGGTTTCCATTATATATAAGGAGATTTGTGTCATAGTGGAATTAAATAAGGATACTTACGTGTGATATGAAAAAAATTAGTGGACATAAGAAACGTCCAAAAATCCAATGTTGGAGGATAACGTAGGTGACGGTCGTTGGTATACAGAAGATAGCTACCAGAATGTCCGCCACTGACAGATTGATCAGAAATTTATTCATTTCAGATCTGATATGTATCGGAGATGACAAAATACAGATAACCAAAATGTTGCCGAGTAATACTAACAGCGTGGTCAGAGAATAAACTATACAAATGAAAATTTTGGCAGTTGCGGATAAAATGTTGACGTGTGTGACGTTGCCTGTGCACATGCTTTGTGGATTGAAGGATTCGGATGAAGCAGCTAAATCCTCGTATGTGTCATTTTCAACGTTAAAATACGAATAGTCTTCGTAGTCGTCGTAAAGTTCTTTAAGCGTGTTGAATACTTCGATTGGGCATGACGGCAAGTCGCACAAACATCGCAGAATGACGTCGCTTGGAACTATAGCAGTACTAACATTAGGCGCAGAGAGATTCATGGTGTGATCGAACCCGGGTATTGACGTTTGCTTTGGATTGATCAACAGGGACGATCATAGAAAACATGTATATCCTTAATAGGTATTCTGTCGCACTGGGAAGTTAATGTGCAAGAACGTAGTCGGTCTTTGTGGGTTTACACTGCCGCGCACTGATGTGTCTAGTTTATATGGCAATTCATCGGTGCATCTCATTACTTTTTGCCATGCATACCGCCGGGTGTACGACACTATTCATATCAAATAGTAACTCCCTCTATCGGATTGGTTGGCAAGAATTTCACGACTGTGCCTGTATAGAAGTGAATGAATTATTACAATAGTGAAGAGGAGTATATGGTGTAAGAAAATCCAACATACACTGTCTAATGTAAATAGGTTATTTGGTCATTGCAGTAGGCGGAGCAACCATTCAAACGCGTCCATCAATCTTGAATGAGCACATATCTAGGTAAATGTTATGCTCTGTAAATTTCTCATTAGATGATATATGTCATTCTAAAGTGACAGCGTGTGCTATAAAGAGTTTACATTAGAGATTAATCACATTTCGAAACTACTTTAAGCTGTTATGTTGGGATGCCATAATGCTATCAAACTAGGTTTATATCTAGACTCGTCTAACACCTGGCAATTTGTCGGTACCATATTCGTTCATTCATTCATTCATTCATTCATTCATCCATCCATTCATTCATCCATCCATCCATTCATTCATTCATTCATTCATTCATTCATTCATTCATTCATGCATGTAATTCCCTCACTCACTCACTCACTCACTCACTCACTCAATCAATCAATCAATCAGTCAATCAATCAATCAATCAATCAGTCATTCATTCATTCACTTACCCACCCAACCACCCACCCACCAATCAACCCACCCACCATCCATCCATCTTTCCATCCATGTATTCATCGTTCAGTCATAAATATTATTCCATCATATGTCAGTCATATATTATTTATTATGTCATTTAATTATTTCTTGATTTATTTATGTATTTGTCTCTTTATTGAAAACGAGTCATTGTTAAACCGTTAAAACCAAATTTCGCTTTGGGGTGAAGTCAGTAATTTTGTGTGATACCTGACAGATAAAATGAATTCTTATATGTTAAAGGTTAAAGAACAACATGTATTAGATTCATTCTTACTGGAGAATGCTCAGAACTGAAAGTACCAAGGTTAAATTGAGTATGGCGAAATTGATAGCCGTGTGTTTTAAAAGATACAATGTCTCTATTAGTGCAATTTTACTTCTAGTTTAAGCAATCAAAATGAATTACATGCGACCTATTTAAATGCAAGTTCAAACAAATGGAATTTAAACAGTCTCCGAGCCTCTTTCACGATTGCTGTTTGGACTTGAAATTGAAAATTCTCTGTAAGCAAGATTAAAAAAGACTACGATATATCTAACGAAAAAAAAATTCTTTATTTCTATCTCTCAACAAATCGAAGCTGTCACTCTGCTACGACGTGTACAGCAAGGGCTATGCAATACATTTTGGGTTTTTGGGAGTGCGTAAGAAAAATGTAGTAAAGCATAAATACTTCTCCAAAGATCACCCTTCAAAATATGATGAGATTCACTGTTTATTATAGGGATCATTTCCAGTATTCTTTATCAAATTTGCATATGGCAGAATTTTTCTGAGACTGCAAGGCATATATTTCCATACTTGTATATCACAATATATCAACACATCGTTATTACCCATGCTATCAAAAATAACTGAAAGTTCGTCTTTCTGTTCACTAGGGACATATGAATAACAATAGCGATAGTTAACAGTATTAAAATGAAGAAAATGAAAACTTACCGTGCTTGTATGGAGGCATTTAAGCAAACCGAAGGATTCAAATATCTCCCGACCGACCCTAATTTGCAGCTCCGACATCAGAAAAAAATCACTGGCATGGCCATATAGACGGCCGATGCATGTGCGCCCGGTCAGACATGAAGAATAAACTTGTTGTGCAAATCAGAAAATAATTACAGTGGTATTTACTAAGCATCCTAACTTTGACGTTGTTGATAGTTTTAGTTCACGATTTCTGAGTTTCAAGGACACCTCATAATGTTAGCTTCTAGTATCAAGTTTACAGTATGTAACTAATGCTCTCATTTGATATAAAATAGGACCAAATCATGATACACAGATAGTAACGGTAATTAATAAAAAACTAATTATTTCAAAGTTTGTTTGACTGTATTATTTGTAAGTTTTTCGTTCACATTTGGTACTTTTTAAAGTCAGGGATTTTTTTCTTCAAAATGTTGGTTTTTCTTAACCTTGTCATGAATTTGAAGAGGGAATGATATTAAAACACAGCAGTGTACTAACAGTTCTAAAAATGAAACAAGTGGTTGCAAGATTAAGATTTCTCAAAGTTTTTATTCAATCATATGTTCTTTGTCCTTGTCTGAAAAAAGGAAGGAATTATAAATTTGAGCACTGCTATTCATTGATATTCAGATTAAAAATTGTGACTACCTGGCTGTCCAATCTTTCTAAACAATATATAATATACTCTGTAGAAATGACTTAAACTTACATAATCTTAATTGCCTTCTTTTTCTAAGGTGTAATGTGTAGTACACAATTTTCAAAAAACAGCTTACTGGGAACTGTTATTGTGAATGGAATTTTTTTTTATGTTGTTAGGTAATAGTCTATGTATAATGGAATATCTAAGACCACAGTATCTCTATAGTGGTATGAGGTAATATATATGAATATTTCATAGACAATAATAATTGACCCCACTCCCTGTCAAATGACCCCACTTTTTGCAACCAAGGGGCCTTTGTCCCCACTTGTTGGAAACCTTGGCAGAACACTGCCGTCTACCCCCCACCCCCACCCCTTTGTTACATCGGAGCAGCATGTGTCTTTCATGGCTGAAGTCGTTGAGGTTTGATGCGCGCATCTCTTAAATACCTTCACGTCTGTCTTTTTTTTGTGCTTGTCCAGCCCATGCAGTCTGCAGATCCATGGGGAAACACAAAAATAACCCTCCCTACTTCAGTGAAGACAAATGCAGAGCCAATCACGAACGAACAAACAAATAATATCTGCCCCACATATACACTTGCTCTAAAGTACTAAATAAAATGAACAGTAACTGTCATAAATAGTAGATTGAGTGACACGTTTGTTGAGAATTAACAAAAAACAAAAACAAAAACAAAAACAAAAAAAGGCGCGTCGTCGCACCATTTTAGACAAACCGTCCTGACCAGAAACAATTCTTTTTTTTTGCCCAATTGTCCTAGTAAGTCTTATCAGCTATCGACGTTCAAATCTTATATTTTTCATGAAACTCTTTTAAGCACGTCACGTGAGGTAGACGACCCAATTTTATATTTGATGTGAATATATCTACCTCGCCAATTAGAGTTGGTTTGGGGTAATTAATTATGACATTTATGGAGTATGCTAATTAGACGACATGAACTCGACATGATATGGTATACAGTTGGAATCTCATTAAACTTGAATTTGGTCGGTACTGTAATTTCAAAATAATTGAATCTCAGAGAATTTTCGTCAACATTTGGTATGTGACATTTTGAAGACAGGGTTACATCAGCAATACATGTAGCTACTAATACAACTAGCGCCTTTTCACAATAGTATAGTTAACTAGCGGCGTACACAGCAGGAACTCGCATAAGGTCAAGGGTCAGTTTCTGACATTCGAATCAAAGACGTGGCATTATCTTCGACAATATGTTACTGTCTTAGGCCGCCAGGTAAGTGCAATACGAGATTACACGTCTGCAAATACCCTTTGGAAAAGCGCGAGTGGCATTATCTTCGACGTTATGTTACTTCCTTAGGCCGCCAGCTAGGTAAGTGCAATACGAGATTACACGTCTACAAAATACCCTTGAAAAAGCACGAGTCTTTCCAGGAACCGACGTTCAGTCTTTGTCAGCGATCGTCAACATGGACTTTTTATAGGGACAGCAGGAAGTGTGGGAACTGGAAAAGGGTTTGTAATGAGGAATTCAGATCATTTTATTTGTAGGATACTCTAAGTTATGAGTTCACGTAAATTGAGATATTCAATTTGCTGTAATTTTAACTGTATTTGATGTTGCTTCTATATCATAATTAAAAGTCCGGAACTGAAAATTAAAAAAAAAATCAGAATCAATTTCATACTAATTTCGTAGTGGAACCATAATTACTATGGTAACTTGGCAATGAAATCCAAGCTACAGTAAAAATTATAGTGGTCATATTGATGCAAAATTGGTAAATATATTTTGATTTTTAATAAATAATACAACTCGAACTTTCTACGTTTTTTACATGAATAAACAACAAAGTTACATGGCCAAATATGCTAAAACTAGTTTAGACTGGCAGTAGACGTAATCAACCAATCCTTGAGTCTAGGCTTGCAGATTTGTAAATATTGTAAATATTAGTTTAAGTATTATGACGTCTATATTTCTAGCTCTGCCACAAAACTTAGTTTCGCGTTGAAGTTGTATCCTAACTTTGACAGTCTCCATTTAGTCAATTCTGCTCGTTCCCTTCGCTTGCTTTTCTGAGGTTTACTCTGATCCTCATTGGTTATTCATATCTGTGGTTTTTAATTTTTATTGCCTATAAACATTTTATATAAACCATCAACACAAACTAAAGGTGTTTATTTAATTGTTATGTATTCGAAGCGTTAATGATACATTGAGTAACACTGTTTTGTAGAAATTCAGTTGGAAAAAAGCATCAAGTTATGACTCCATAAAATAAACTGATTAGCCAATAATTTAAAGGGTGTTAAATTTTACAGGGCTTCTGTCATTTGATCTCATCAATTTAATTAACGGCTATACAGCATATCTAACAGATGTAATATACATAAACTCAATTCTGACAACATTTACTGACAACTACATTCACATACAACGTCAGTAGCCCAGTTAAGACTGGACACAAATTACTATGAGGGGGTGGGGCGGTGTTTTGTGAGGAGGGTTAACATTTTCATGCAAGCGTTTGGGGAGGGCCTCTATTTTTGTGAATGGTGCCTTGACCATATATATTGATATAAGAGGTGAGGGTCAGTAAATTGTAATGAAGGTCTTGGGGGAGGGTCGATCTTTCCACGTACTGAACTTTTGAACCCCCCCCCCTTTTTAGTTTAGGTCCAGTCCCTAAGCCTGCATGCGCATTGAAATTGCTGGAAATGATATGTCACCGTTGACCACTTTCAATTTCACATCTTATGCAAAAATGTGTAGAGCAACGACGAAATTGACTAATGTTCATTCATTCATTCAAGTAATTAAATCTATTATTAGCACTTCATCAAGTACAATTTAGCGTGATGTATGACGGGCTTGTCGCGACACGGTCTCTACTATATATCCCCGCGGCCGTCCTCAGTTAAGAATATACATTGAATCTCATTTCGGTTTTAAGACTAAATGTTGTCACATGTACAACAACCACATACAGAATAGGAAGGGTGTCTATGGATTTTGAAGAAATAATATGAAGAAAGCCAACATTCAGTCACCAACGGCCCCATTGGTATAATCGAAATAAAAAAACACAATATTTTTTGTCAGTGAAAATGACGATAGGTTGTGTCGCTTTTTCACTGTTACTATACTGTTATATTGAGTTCTCTGTTATTTGGTATTAGAAAGAGAATATTTGAAAGGCTGTCATTTTAACAATTTTAATACCAAGAAGAATGCCTATTTATTTAATAATGCTCTCATCACCCTGGGCTATTAATTAAACATAATTGAACGGAACAGTGCTAAAGTACCAGGTATAATGACATGATTAAGGATTGTCATTTAATTTAACGGCAATTGTCATTCCCTGTCATTTTATTTCCTCCAAAATTTCAAGATAATAACCCTATATATGGCAATCACTTAGGTGTGGACGGGCATACTGACAGACTGACGCGAGGAACTTGTTCTGGTAGCAACATCATGAAGGTGCTTGGTACTTAGAGGGAAATAAGCATACAGCGCCATCTTTGTCAGACACGCTACGTTGTCATAGAACCCAGTCTTAGGCGATGATATCGATCACCTGCTCTCTTCTTTATTCAGTGAGGTTATACAGCTTAACTGTCATCATCCCCCCTTTTATAATCATAATTTTACATTGAAAGATTATCCTTGTATACTAGAGATTAGACAACGTTGCTCAAATGAGGACACGATACGTAACACAAATATAATTACGAATGAAATTCGACTTATTTTCATTTAAAATTCAACTCTCTTTTACGGTCCACTTGTCTTGAGTTACATTGAATTTTAAAATTGCATGAAATGTTTTATAAAATCAATCTTCATCGGAGCATTAGAATATCCGGGAAAAATAATGCATTATCAACGTAATGAGCGGTATTGAAATTAGGAGGCATATATGATTCTTGTGTAATTGTATCGAGTCTAAATAGTTGCAGCGTATACATAGTGACTGTGGGTATGAAACTGATCATACCAATGGCAATATCCATTACAGCGAGGGCCAAAGTTGAGGCCCACTCAAAAGATACCGACCCCCGGGGGATGTAATCACCGTTGACATTCTTCGTCTACTCACTCATTCAAATGCCGTCTTTCAGGTTGTAAACATTTTGAAGTCCCACACATACACACATACCTCCAGTTGCAAGTTATAAGATATTGCCTAATTACTAATAAGCATTAATTATGCAAATTGTTCATTCAAATCAGAAGCTAAGTCTTCAAGCTTCATACTGTACGTGCACTTTGCTATTGTAAATGTATATTTATGTGAACTTTTGAAGATTTCGTTCTTAAGATATTGCCTAATTGCCGATAATCATTAAGTTTGCAAATTATTCATTTAAATCAAAAGCTACACCAACAAGCTCTACCAGACACGTGGGATTTATAATGGTCAATTATATGGAATTTGAAGCTTCACAAGATATTGCCTAACTAACCGAAATTTATTAATTATGCAAATAAGTGATTAAAACTAACTTGATGTATCTACATAATTATATGGAGTTTGAAGTAAAGTTAGCATTCTTAAGATATAGCCTAAGTACTGAAAATCATTAATTATGCAAATGTTCCAATAATATTCATAGGATATTTACCAAATCCTACTCAATTCTTTTCATAACCTCAAGGAAGATGTGTAGCAAGTTTCATTACAAATGATGTGGTAGCAGACAGACAGACAGACAGACAGACAGACAGACAGACAGACAGACAGACAGAAAAACAGACAGACAGACAGACAGACAGACAGACAGACAGACAGACAGGCAGACAGACAGACAGACAGACAGACAGACAGACAGACAGACTGACTGACAAACAAACAAACAAACAAACAAACAAACAAACAAAACCATATTCTTCTATCGTCCATTATATTTAAGCGATGCACGAACTGGATTTGCCTACTGACCACAGATGAAGAAAACATTTTGGTGTTCAATAATAATCATTGAATTTGTTTGCCATATTCACCAAAAGATACGCGTACCTCACTGACGCCATTACCATATGATAAACTAAATTCTGTTATTTAGTCGAATTTAGTAATAATAAATCATGGGAAATACAATTCTCTCTCAATTATTATTTAATATATCAGTTTATGATTACATGTGTGTATGGCATAAGGAGACATAGACAGTGTCACCACTACCTTTCTCCGAGACTGAATCGAAGCAAATGATCATTCGCGAAAGTTCTACTCCTCTTGCTAAGCTGCAGCCGCAAGACACACATGTATACTACACAAGTGGATATTGTAGTACGCTATTATCCAGAAGGGAATCTTTCCTCTCAGAGTTTATCCAACCGAGAAATTTGTTGGTAATTATAAACTTATTAAATGACTAACAATTTGTCAATTTGCCTCATCCCGAACCATCCCAGAGAAATGCTTCAAAATCTTTGACAATGATCGATAAAACTACTCTTACTCTGCAGAGTGGAAGCAATTACGTATAGTTTGCGAGCATAATTCTTGTATTCCATGATCTGATTATCTCCCGTGGGGTTCCATTAAACTGCTGTACCTCCAAGATGTATCACTAGCAATTTTTCCTCATTACATTAAGATTGTGTTAAGGGGGACCTTTTTTGGTTACTCATCTCCAGTGGAATAGTCAGGCTGGGCGGTCTGGCGAAATAAAAAAAGGGGGCAATGACAAAGTTTTAAAACCAGACTACGTTTCACAAACATGTCATCTTTCAAAATAGCAATAGTGAATGTGAGCATTTTGAATCACCTTTTAAACACACACTTAAACTAGATACAGACATGTGCAAATGGACAGTACTGTTTACATGTTTTAATGTCTGTATTTGATGTTTGGAACTTTGAATGGTGGCATGTTAGTGCATTTCATTTCGTTTAGGCAAAATGTCGCGAACACTGAATTCATTCAATCTTGCTATCTTAAAGTGTAGCATGTGCCGTTTCTCATTGTTCCTTCGTGGTTGTATCAAACGTATCCAGTGAACAGTAACATGAAATGGGCTCTTCAAGAAAATTCATTTCCCCCAGTCTTCTCAGTGTATACATGTATCTCGCAATTTTGATTTCGAAACAACTCTGTCTTTTATGACAGTGCATATCTGTAATATCCTAGTCGTCTTCTTTTCTGTCAATTACTTTCATGTGTATCGTTGGCTTTTCTCCCTTTTATAGTAGCACGTCACCCGAGAATACTATAATAGCCTCGGATCGTTCATTGTATATATTACGGAACCCTTCATTTGAATTTGCATTGCGGCCATATGCAAATCTTCACACGTTTGGTTTACCGAATAATTCGCATTCTTAATCTATCAGCCTAGAGCTTTCTAGAGAGGTTGAATTTATATTTTGGTCATATGCAAAATATATGTAAATCTTCACCGGTTTGGTTTACAAGTAATTCATATTATGATCATGTCAGCCTAAAGTGTTATAGGGAGGTTACAACGTCATCACTAATTGATACAAAACGTGATTTCAGTGCATACTTTCAATAAACTGTAAAGGTCAATAGACTTTGCTGCAAACTTTGATTGATCTTTATTAGGATATGTGGATATCTGGTCTGAGACGGGTAGCTCACTTGACAAATTTAATCTAAATGCAGCCCGAAAATTAGTTTTTATCAATTTGCAACCTCTAGATTCAACTCTGCTTCCCCCCCCCCCTTCCGTATTTAATACGTAGTTACTGTATTAAAAGTCTTAATTTCATTGATCACACGCCATGAAACACAACAACACTATTAGTTAGTAAACACCAAGTTACAACCGCATAAGAAGCAACACCTCTCCAAGTGGGCAATGAAAGTCTCCATTGTATTAGTTCGTGAATCACAAGCATGAAACAGTGGAACACTCAACATAATATGACATGCTATGCTCTTTGCTACTTTTCGTCGATGACATGACTTAATCTTTAATTTCTGGCCTACTAAGAAGCATGTATCACCCCATCACTCATACTTACCGAATTAATTCTTTGTAAGTGGCTCTCTAAAAATTGATACATGTACATATCCTTGTCTGAAAGCCGACAGATACTTTAATGCGCGAGTGTATTATTAGTGAAAAGTTTTATGACCTATTAACGTTGTGTGGTCAAATTTGTGACTAATCTATGAATATGTAAAACATTATTTTAAAGATAGAAAAACAAATGTTTTCACAATTACATTTTGGGTGAATCAACAGAAAGTAAAAAGACGAGGTTTCATCAGTAACGCATATAATATGTACCTAGGGGCGATCACACAATATCACATAAGCTCATGATGAACAAACTTCGTTCGCGTAGGGGGAGGAAGTGTGACGTCAATGAGAAGTCTTCTAACCAAATTTCGAAAATTTTCTCGCCTTCAATTATAACAGGTTCTGTATTTACTACTGAAGTGGTCATAAATTGATTAAAATTTACTTCTAATGTGATAGACAGTGCTGGGTTCTCGACAGTATTTTACAAATTAACTTGTTTACCATCATCTTTTTATATTGCATTGATCGCAGTGGTGTAACCGCTACAATTTCCATCATGATTTACATCATATATAAACTTGAATTGTCAATGTCGCACTTAACTTGTGAAGGTTCATTTACGGGGGAGGGGGGGGTGTTTTGTCCTAAGTTATTGAGCTTGTGCGACATTGTACGATCGCCCCTAAGTGTGTTCTCATTTTTAAAAGCTCTTCGCCTTAACGACATATCATCGTTGTAACTGACTGTCAATCACAGCCTTTTGTGTTTGAAGCAATATGCTTTTAATACACAGTATGTGACCCCACCAGCGTTAAAGAAATATGAAAGTCAAAATGTATATTGATTGATCCCTACGGCGCACTTTCGACATTTTGAGGACGGCTTAGTTGAGATGACTCAGGTCAAGGATAACAGAGCACGTTTTCGCGAAATCAAGAAGACTTGGAGTTTGTTTTAATGATTGAAATCGAAGTCATGTCACGTACTTTTTTTTTTTACAAATGTACTCTGTTCCGCCTAAAATTTTGTACCAGGGCATGATATGGATATTATAGTATCATGACTATTGATAAGAATATTCCTCCCTGAAGCGTTCGAAAAACAGACAACTGTAGAATCTGATACACACGGTAAAATAATGTCATTTCAATAGATCCCCGAAAATTTCGTATACACGCGTACGTGTACTATGACGTTAACCGTGTATGGATAACCTACATGAAGTATAGACAGCACACAGATACACAATTAGTTGATGAAAAAAATAGATTTCTTGTCTGAAAGTTAGTCGATGCCCATAGGTAAAATCAAAATGAATTTCAAACATACGTATTTATACACTTAGGTTGTTAGAATTCACTACCAGTCTGGTAATTGAATTTTCACCGAATAAAAACACTATGTATAAATCAACACCAGATATAGTGATCTACAATGTAGCTGAATAGAATTAGAGCGTAACCATAGAATAAGTATATCGAGGAATACTTCATCAATACAACCCATCTGTAAAGCGTTCAAGTAATCATTAGAACCAGAGATGTTGTTACAAATCTGTTGTGGAAATGTACAAAAGAGAACCCCGATTTCATTATACGAATACATGAAACTGAATTGCTTAGAATTAGAATTGCAAAACCAAAGCAACTGCTGAAGCATCGAATTAATCGAACACAGTAATGTATGTATTACTTCTAATCAGAGTTTCATTGAGTGTCGGTGGTCACATAAAGCAGTGGTGTTAGATACAATGACTTACTCGTAATATCATATATACACCATGACCTTTATTGAACCACCTGTGGATGACGTATATGTGTAGCTGTACACATAATATGGTACAATAAATCCAATCAAATTGATTTTTAGGTCCGTACTCAAAAATCAACACCCAGTGAATCACGATTTCAACTTATTGAGATACTTGTTATAGATGATATAGACCTCTAATTGACATGTACAATGTCTAATTATGCATTTTAACAATTATCAGTTGACATATTGGTTTTCTGATTGAAAAAAAATAATACACAGATACAGTACAGCTTAAAGTGGCCATATGCGAATTTATTTTGGATTTTTTATTCATAAAAAAACTCTACTACATAATTTTGTCCTACTTGAAAACAGAATAAGAAACGAAAACTTATACCAAATCCTAGTTTGTAACTCAATAAATTGCAAAAAGCTAGAAAGTGTCCGAAATGTTTGTTGTAGTACGTACAATAACAAACCGTTTACACATTTTGTTTTTAATGGTTGGCAATGTATTGAGTTACAAACATGGACATGGTATATGATATTTCAAATATATTAATTCTCATGAAGAATTGTTTGTATGTGGTCAGTTAGGAAAATGCCAGAGAACCCAACTTGTAAAGTTTTAGATGTACGTTGAGGTACTGTTGCCACAGAACTCAGTAATTATGTAGAGAGATAATTTATCCGTTGATCAAAATTTTCAAATAAAATAGTGGTCTTCCGATGTAACGTCGGTAGTTAAAACAAGCCATAGGGGACGAACAGATAACGAGAACGGCCCTGTTTGATGGATCTGTTGAGGTCGATTTGGCTTAAAATAGTGTACAGTATGCAAGAATAGCGGATATACAATGATGAGATAACTAATTGTGACCTCGGGGATAGGTCTATCCAATATCCTTAAGTCACTATGTTCTGATACAATAAGTAAATGAAACAGGATCTAGATGTATCTAGCGCTGGTCTCTGTTAAAATGGCATGATCAGTGTACTTGGTTCGAGTGGGCGATTTTCCGGTTCCAAAATGCATTGCGCTAGACGACATTGCGTACGTATACGGTATGTCGGTCACGGTTACCTTTATGCGTTTTGTTTTTTATGATTATATCTGAAATGACATTTGTGTTATGGAACGCTGGAAAGAAATATTGACTTCTTTAAATGAGTTCTGTTAGAGAACAAAGTCTAAACGTCATCAAAGACAGAGCGGTAATTAGTGGGTAAATCCATGGTACGGTCAGGTGACAACCATCCTCCTGAATAGCGCGTTTGAAAACATGTACTAGTCAGTTATGTACATCTAACTTTCCATCCTCTGTGATGACGTCAAACATGCTCCAGTCGCAGCTACTGTGTTAGGTGATAAGAGAATGCAGGTGTTGTTTTATAATCATGGAATGTTTGAAAATTGAACCAAGTTAAGAATTTCTCGATTGTTTTGGAATTCCCACTGATCCTGAATAGCAAGCATACAAAAAATGAAGTTATAAAGTCGTTTTTATTTTTTATTTTTTATTTGTTTAGGCGTAAAACAAATTGTGTGGTTCCGATTACATTCAATTTTAGAATAGGTGGGATAGGTAGATTTTTTATTTTACTTTTCACTCTGTTTTTTTCGTATGTGAGTGTCTAGTTCAGGTAGTTATGTTTTCCGTTGTTTTCCATATAGTCTCTGTGTTATTGTTTTCTTTTCATCTGATGTACAACCATTACAGATTGGAAGAATAGTTTTATATTGTCTTAAGTTGATGTCAGTTTCCGCATCCACTATTTCTTGCGAGACTTCACAATTTTCGCGATTTCATTGGGTTTTTTTTCTAAAAAAATGTTTGGGGTCGGCGTGAAAAATTAGATGGGGTCGGGGAACAGGAACGGGCCAAACAACTTTTTTATTAGGCATTATCATTATTGTTATTATTATTTTGGGATGGGTCTGTTCTACTCTAAATTGATTGACACAAAGTCAAAGCTGACTTTCCCATTTGAGACACAGACATGACATGACGAGGGTATTGGTGAAAGAAAATAGGCAATTATTGAAAACCATCTTTCATCTTTATCATCGTAGCCCATATCCTGTCATATCCAATTATTCACAACCTGGTCCGTTAGCTGTTTGAAACTTAGCAATTTATTTTGGTTGTAAAAATACAGTCAGTTTTATTTGCATGTGATAGGTACAGTTCGTAATGGAATCCTTCAGTCGTTTATGTACTGAGACGAGGGTATGTAACGTGAACGTGATATTACAAAGCATTCATCGATAGACTGCACATTAATTCGTACGGTGTAACTTCTACTAACAATAGAGCATAAAATTAAAGTCACGCATATCAAGGACTAAACATGCCGTCTTACTTAGATTATATTTCCATCTGTCTCGCTTTCTCTCTGTGTCTGTCTATCTGTCTCTCGCTCTCTGTCTCTATCTGCCTGTCTCTGCTCCTCTGTTTCTCTCTGCTGTCTGCCTCTCTCATACTTTATATCTGTCGCTGTCCCTCCCTGTTTCTGTCTATCCTCTCTGTCTCTCACTCACTCACTCACTCACTCACTCACTCACTCACTCACTCACTCACTCACTCACTCACTCACTCACTCACTCACTCACTCACTCACTCACTCACTCACTCACTCACTCATTCATTCACTTTATGTCTGCCTTAAAGTGTCTGTCTGTCGGTCGGTCTGTCATTGTCGGTCGGTCTGTCATTGTCTGTCTGTCTGTCTGTCTGTCTGTCTGTCTGTCTGTCTGTCTCTCTCTCTCTCTCTCTCTCTCTCTCTCTCTCTCTCTCTCTCTCTCTCTCTCTCTCTCTCTCTCTCTCTCTCTCTCTCTCTCTCTCTCTCTCTCTCTCCAGTTAACATTTACAGTTATATTAGCTGTCGTCCCTGTCTTCAATTGTAACCCTTTCCATAGATATCATAACCAAACAATTTTAAGACTGTACAGATCTTCCTCTCAATTTAATGTGTATTTGACTTTTAATTTCCGATGTTAGATAACGACTTGTATGGACTAATGAAAAGGATAAATGACTTTAATATCCGCTATTAGATAATTTGTTGCATTTGGTAATCGCCCGTTGCCATGAGATATACTTTTAAGATTATCCATACAGTAACTGCAATGGGAAGAGGGCGTCGTGTAGATGTTGCAGCGACGACGGGTACACCATTTCTACGAACACGTCAACGCCACTACGCCGCCTAGCGGTGAAGCCAGCAAACTGACTGTTCGACAGTTTTTACCCATTATTTTAAAGTAGTGCTACTATTCTATTTCATCCTCGTTCGCAGCTATGATTAGAAATCGGTAGTGATCAAAAGTTATTTGTAAAGAATTAATTATCGATTTTAGACCCCTGTCTATGCTAAAACTTTAACAACGTGTAATCTCAATTGATGCCTATGTTCATGTGTATCTCTCAACAGTACTTTGTGTAATAACTAGTATTTCTTAAGTTTCAATGACATTTTATGACAATTTTGAAACTAGAATTCTTTGCGTCCATTCAACTTATACAGATAAACGTGTAATGACTGTAAAATTCCTTGAAAGTCTGTGACTGCCAAGGAAGATTTTATCCGGATGTTTAATTCAATGGTAAACTGTGATACACAATGTAGCTGTACGTAGGAGACGGCCTGCAACGGAGTGCCACTTTTAATGCGTTCGATCGATTCGACATCTTGGGCTCAAACTTCTGAATTCCATGTAAGGCGCTGCTATAACCCACCACCACCACCACCACCACCACCACCACCATAAAAGAGTATATCAGCCTGACTATCTCTCTTTGATCCTCTTTGCTTCCGTACATGTACATATAGCGATAAAACTCAGAACGCGACGAGTGTGGGGAAATCGTATCCAGTATAAATAGCGCCATCTACCAGTTTGTACAAAAATAGTTAATATTTGATGAACTATTGGACTTTGATCCTGCCTGCGTGATTTTCTGCCATTGTCGTTTAGTTTCCCAACAAAATGTTCTGACGTTGGAAACATGTAAGTAACCGAATATTCTGCCACTGGCTAACGTAGACTACTCATGAACACGTAGAGATTTTAATAGTGATGTCAGCCGTCAACAAAAAAGCATCTAGATCTATTGGAGAGAGCAGTATGCGACGGAAGAAGGCAATGTGCTCACGTCGATGGACTGGGACCATAGTGGCTTGCTCCTTAATCTTTGGTATTGCGATTTATATTATGAATGTTTGGGGTTCGTTGAACTCCCTGAAAATTTACATGTCTGAAACTCGCCTACATTTCCTCGTACCAGGGAGTTCTGACGCGTTTTTCAACGGTACGTTGGCACCACACGACCACTACGTAGTTCCAAATATAGCACACTTTATATGGTTCACGTGCCACGAATTTAACTTCATAAATCTCCTCAGTGTGATCAGCGTTTATAAAATCATGAAACCAGACACAATACGATTTCATACGAACTGTGAACCAACTGGCAAATGGTGGGAGGAAGCAAAGATCATCCCAACGCTACATATCACTGTCCGAGATCCTCCGAAGGCAGTATTCGGTAAAACACTAAATCCGGATTTTCCCGAGCACTGGTCAGATGTAGCAAGGATGGAAATACTTTTAAACTCTGGAGGTGTGTACTTTGACACCGATATCTTTGTTGTTGCGTCGCTAGAACCACTACGAAAATATGACTATGTTGTCGGCCGTCCAACAGGCTACGTACTTAACAATGGAATAATATTGTCGTCACCAAATTCAACATTTTTAAATATGTTCTACCAAAGTTACCGAAATTATATCCCCTACTGCTATGCTTGTAGTTCGGTGTTCATGCAACATGACGTTGGAAGGAAATATAAACAGTACATCCATACTGAACTTAACAGTATGGTGAAGCCCAGCTATCAGAATTGGAGAACATTATTCTTTGATAAATTTATTTGGAAAGAAGGACATTTTACATTCCATATATGGATGAGAACTTTCAGATCCGAATACCCGGATGTGGAGTTTACGCCTGACTATATCAAACACTTAGACAGTTCTTTTGGGGAAATGTGTCGATTTATTTACTATGGGAACAGTTCTATTATTGATGGAGAATCTAAGAATAAGCCATGGTGGACTGATATCAAGGATAGAACATGATAATGAATTTGAACTTGCATACAATGCAACTTTTTGCAGATAACCAATTTTCATTGCATGATGTATTGAACGTTTAATTTGACATTCATTCGTGAAACTTTAGTCTGAAGGGAGTATCCAGATTTTACTAGGGGGAGGGGATTTTCAGGCGGGCATTAATTTTTTCCCAGGAGAAATCGGGGGGGGGGGGACACAAAAATATAGTTCACAGTACTTTAGAGAGCTCTGGAAAAACACATATTTTTAATTAAAATTTCGATCCTGCCACTACCTGCCCTCGTGTATGTGCAGGAATTGTTTCTTCAGTGTCATTATCACTGTTATCAACAATACTTTCATCATCATTTATGAATACACCAATATGAGATTTGAAGCCTGCATTCTTAAGATATAGTCTAATTACCGGAAATGATTATATATGCAATTTAATCAAAACTAAAACACTATGCCAACAGGCTTTATAGGATATGAGTGCTTTATTATGGTTCATATATGCTCCAAGTTATATGGAATTTGAAGTGTGTATATATATATATATATATATATATATATATATATATATATATATATATATATATATATATATATATATATATATATATGTATGTATGTATGTATGTGTGTATATATATGTGTATATATATATATGTATGTACGAATGTGTACATATATACTATATATATATATATATATATATATATATATATATATATATATATATATATATATATATATATATATATATATATACACACACAATTTACTGGTTATTATCTCTGTTGTTCTGTCTATTAAATTCCCGTCGATGCCTTTATGCTTAATAACTTCTCTCCATGTCAAATAGTATTGTGTTTCCATTTCTAACATCTGTCATCATTCTGAGACCGTTGACAAACTGAGGTCAGTTTTTTTTGTATTGCGCCATCTACCGTCTGTGCTCCCTTCAAAACCGTGACCCATTCTCACAAAATATGTACTATGTTGAGTCTTAATAATAAACAAAGTCGTGTAAAATTATTGATATCCTGACACGTTAGCTGTTGCATTGACACAACCTTTTAAAAATACTTACATAAAACCTTGATTAAACTATTGTAGAATACTGTAAATATCAATACATTCCTTCTATGACATTAAAATTGCCTTCTAATATTGTTAGAACATATCATTGTTAGAACATATGATTGTTATAGTATGGATTCCTCGACATTTTATGGTACGTATAAAAAATTACGTCATCGGATCGTTTACATGTAATATCTGGATACCAGGTGTGAGTTTTGCCAATTGTAATTGCAAGTGATAGTTTCCTTTACTTCAGTAAGCAGAATACCATGAGTGTGTGTGTGTGTGTGTGTGTGTGTGTGTGTGTGTGTGTGTGTGTGTGTGTGTGTGCCCGCACTTCTCAGGGCAAGAGTACAGGTGTTTGTCTACTGTTTGAATATCACTCCCCACCACACCACACCCCAACCATTGCATTTATATAATTTTAATTACATCTCACCGTACATTGAGTCACTCAGGCAAGTCATCAATTCAAAAGTTGTTCAAGGAAATGGTGACAAATAAATACTGTATTAAGGAATTAATTTTATTGATTTTAACACCACGTTTGTGGTATTGAAGAAACTCAGATATTGCACATTTCATAATTAGTGTTGTAAAGTTGTAAGAGGCAAGGAATACCAATCACGTATTGCACACTCATTATACATCATCGACACAAAACTTGTATCTCGTAAAAACCCCGTCGACAAAACAAGTTCCATATTTGGGGAAAAGGGATATAATGAAATACAAAACTTCAGAAGTACCGAATAAACCGTTAAACGGCTAATTTCCGTTTTCGTGCCATGTATCATTTTCAAGAACACTTCAAGCATTTCTCAGTACTGAAGTGAAGGCCACGCGGATACCTAATTAGCTTGGCCATGCCAGTTTCGTCCAAATCTCGGTACCTAGCAATACTATTTTACCAAAGTTGATATATCAAATTCTCAAACGCGCCAAGGACCTTCGTGGACCGGAATCATGATGGTGTCGACCAAGAAATACTGATCAACCGTTTGTTTACAACGTACGTCACCTACATTGTAGATGGTACAATGGCAATTCTATTTCCGGTATTGAAAACGGCATGTTTCATCCGCTACCTCATGGTGCAAAAAATATAACAAAATATACAGCTGTATGTCAGGCACTGTAACGGTTATGGAAGATTCTTATGAAGTACTCAGTTGCATGAAACTTTTAAAGTTGTGTTCCTTTAGAAACTTTAGTTCCCGCCAAGTTCATAGGTGTAGTACCTTCAATTCCCACCAAGTTAATTCCCACTAAGCACATAAGTAGAGCGCATTTTAGTTAAAAGTTCCCGTCAAATTCATAAGTAGAGTGCCTTTATTCCCCTCCGCATTGATAGAGAGCCATAGTGCTCAGTTCATGTCCGTAAAGCCAACATCACAATATATCCTAACGCTCTATTTTCCCGCTAAAGTTACGAGAACTACAATTTCTTGCTCTTTTTTGTGAAATATTTTGACACACATTTTTTTCTAGAATAGAATAGAGTCGAGGAAATGATATGTAGTAATTTATTCAGTCTAGAACGAATATATTAAGGGTTGAAATGTTTCCCGACATACTCTATAGCTACGTGTACTTCAAAATGAGAAACTTGTCTGGTTTGACAGGGTTTCGTTGTGTGGTAACATGAAGGATTGACTTGATAGACAAGTATTACTTTCAAGTGTCCTAAATATAGACGACTTTATGATAGAACTTTTCTGCTTTACAAGGTAGAAAAATTGGTCTCGTTTATCCCTTATGTTCGGTTTTCAAGCCGATGTCAGCCGACAGTTGTCTTGGCAACGTAGTAACTACTTTTGGAGACGCTCCATTGATTTCACTGTCTTTAGGTTTTGGTTTAGCTCTCTCATACAACACAGATGATACCAATATAGTGACAACGGCGGCCACAAATAACAGATTCAAACTGAAATTTTCTGGGAAAAGCACGGAGCATACAATGGCGGTAAGAAAAATGGCAAAAGTAGCTGAATAAATCTTCGCGATGTTATCGATATTCTTTATGATAGCAGCAACAAGTAGACCACCTGCACCGCCTAGAAGAATCGTCAGAATCAGGAGCCACAAAATGGTGGCGTTGAGGGCTCCCTGTACTGCTATTGGGTTTCCCTTGGTGACATACATGGCCCATATTCCAGTCATAACAGCACCGAAAAAGTATAATTGTACCTGCTGCTCGAAAAATGATCTTCTGTCATTTTTGAAGAGATACTGCCGAAGAAAAGAGAAGGAAAGTGTTAATGTTGCATTGCCTGCAACGTCAGAACTCATTGGGATTAACCAATAGAATTAAGAATGCAGGGGCTATGAGCAATATTTTTTGAAAAACGGACAAATTATTTCGGCGATAGAAAATGTCTTTTAAAGGATCTGGCAAAAGTATAAATCAGTAGTTAACGATTAACAGATGTTATTTTGAGATTACTTATTATTTGTAATTCTGGTAGACCATGAGACTTTTCAATCAAGTGCATATCGCATTCGTAGCCAGCCTGTGGGAACAATTGCAAACTACAGTGCCTCTCCCCGGGCCTGAAAAAAAAATCAGATTTCTGGATAAAATTAAACGGTTATATGAAGTCATTATTATTTGATTGCCTTTTCCAAGTAACCAATTTAAAATGCAGTGGATAGTAAAATATTACAGTCGTTTATTTTGTATACAAGTTGAACAGTGAACAGTGTTACAAGTAGAAATAGATTCATATTATTGTAACTGGAAATCCCTACATCAACAATAATATACAAAATGTTTTTGTTGTCCGCCGCATGAGCATCAGAATATTCAATGGTCGTGAAATGAATAGTACCTCGTGTATCATTTCCATGTTATTTTTGCACAGTAAGTGCTACGTACGCAGCTTATGTTTGCTATATCCACATTGTTTTATTTACAATACTTTAACAGGTTTTGGGTAATTTTTTATTAGTTTCCATAATGAAGCTGTGTATTTCGGACGAGTCTTACAAACAGAGCACATGTGATTGAAGCTTTGTTTCACTTATTTCTAGTTATTTGTCATGTTGTTACCAAATATGACAATGAGAATGTGCTGATGGGACTTTCCTAACCATCTATGTTCGTATTTTTGCAATACACATCATTTGGCTGTTGTTATGTGCATGGTCTTGTTGCTAGATACATATATGTCATTTTTTATGTTTATTCACTTGCACATTAATCCCTGTTGTTATCTTTGCAATAGACACCATCAGTTGTCTGTTGCTATGGACGTGGTCGTGTTACTGGGAATATTTGCATACAGTTTTGAATGTTTATTCTCTTGCCTATTAATCCCTGTTGTTATGTTTATATTATACAACCTCAAATGGCTGTTGCTATGGTCATGGTCTTGTTGCGATGCATATTTGCATACATTTTATGAATCTTTATTCACTTGCCTACCCATCCCTGTTGTTGTCTGTGATATAAAGCATAATTTGACTGTTGCTAAGGGCGTGGTCATGATTGCTAGGCCAGTTATGTCTAAATGTTTTGAACACTATTTGCAGAATAACTCCTCCAGAAACACCCCCACCAAATTTCAGTTCCATTCACCATGTAGTTTTTGAGATATAAGTTTTTGACCAAAATTGACATTTTCAGACCTAATTTGCATATCGCTAATGGTTGTGAATACAGCTTCATCAACACATACCAAGATACACCCCATTAAATTTCAGCCCAATTTGCTGGGTAGTTTTGGAATTACAGATTTTTCACCAAAAAGACACATTTTAGACCAAATTTGCATATCACTAATGGGATAATAACAATTCTTAATCTAAACACCACTAAGTTCCCATCAAATTTCAACCCAATCTACTGAATTATTTTAGCATTATAGATTTTTGACCAAAAACACATGTTTTGCCCTAATTTGCATATCATTGATTGAATCGTCATGTCGTGAACAATTCTTAATATAAACACCCTGAAGAACGTTCCAACCAAATTTTCGTCCAATCTGCTAATCGCTTTGGAATTAAACATTGTTGACCAAACAAGATACATGTAAATACCGCTAAGAATGTTCCAGCCAGATTTCAGACCAATCTGTCAAGTGGTTTTGGAGTTTTTTGACCAAAAATCACATTCTTTGACCCAAATCACACATCGGTGGTAAGATCATTTTGATATGAACAATTTCTCAACTAGACACCCAAGGTTAATATACCCACCTAATATTATGGCAATCGGTCTAGCGGTTTTTTTGACTGTACGTTGTTTACACACACAGACTGACAGACAGACAGACAGACAGACAGACAGACAGACAGAGACATTTTGCCTTGCCTATAGCACTAATGAACCTTACCAGTTTAGTTGTGCTAGAAACTAAAAAAGATCCCCTTCAAGTAGTGAAAATTCATATCTGTTGGTAAACCATGTGAACTTTTGTTGCACAGACAAAATTCAAAATCATAATTTTGTATATGGAACACCAGTTGGTTTTGATAGCAACTGTTCAGTATTGTTCATGTAAAGGTATGATTATTGTTATGTACTATTTACTTGCTGTGATAATTGACAATTTGTTCATCTATTAGGTTGATGCCATGCTTTCAAGTACCCGTTTGCTAATGGAAAATGTGTGACTTGGTGGGAGTGTTGTGATGGGTTCAACGACTGTGCAGATAACTCTGAAGAAGCCGATTGTGGTAAGTTTAAAACGGAACATTAGTGATTGTTTAGAAAGCCAAGTTTCTTTTATGAAATACAGGGTTGGGCAGGGACTACACCCAATAGAGAAATATGAGGAAAGAACACACACACACACACACACACACACACACACACACACACACACACACACACACACACACACACACAGACATTTAGCCATGCGTACAGTACTACCATCTAAAATAAAAAAATCAGAAAAAAAATAAAATGCAAATTCAAAAATGTTCTTTTTGGCCTACCCGGTTTTACATACCATATGGCCACATATAAGTGACCACGTAGATGAGGATTTGCTATTTAAGAAATATCGAGAAAAATGTGGAAGGCATTGTATAATTGTGCATGCCATACGTTTATAACCATGGCATATTGAGCTGTACCATGCCACGTGAATACATGTGTATTTACTCAAGGATGAATAGCAGAGTACAATCTACTATGAATGTATGTGAAATGTAGGGCAGTCTTATAAGGAATATCTATAAATTGACATATTTGTAAATTGTTGAATGTATGCCAGATTTGTTAAACACTTTGTAGGACCATTTACATGCAGAAATGGGTATATTCTGATGAGGAACGTCGACCAAGGCAGATCGAAAGTCATGCTTTAAAAAAAACTTTGAACTGCTTATACGTTTTAACCTATATTATACGTAAATGTCTTCCTTTAGCACAATGGCGTCCATGTTTATCCAAAATCTGGTTGTTCATATATAGACCCTCCATTTACTACAGGGTGTATGGGCTATGTGGACTTTTCAAACTCCATGATAGTGTACATTATCAATAGTACGTGATTCCATCGCTACATAAACTTAATTTGGTCAGTAATTATAAATGCGTGTATTTTATACATACCTCTGTGTATATAGAAGCGGCTGTTGAAAGTGCCGCACTCACTAGACTTAGTAACACTGCCCGTAAGACTAGGGACATCGAGGTATCCGTTTCTGAGTGTGCAGATGAAGAGTTCGAGACTTCAGCTAAACTAATCCCTACGATTAGAAGAAGGAGCGCCGCCCATCGTTGTGGTGGTACATCCCTTTTAAAGACGACACGGTAGACGACTGCTGTCATCAGCACACGAGATTGTATGAGAACGTTCCAAAGTGGTGGAGGCGCGAAATGTAGAGCGTACAGAAACAGGTTGTTGTTCATACCGTAGATAAATGAAGGAATAGCAAATCTCCAGGATAACTTCATTGTACTAACACCCCCTTGGTGTGCTAGTAGTATGAAGGATATCACAAGTTTGACCAGCTCTATGAAGACTACAATTGTCGTTAACGATATTGGATACTGGCCGTTGTTGTATTCCTTGGTCCCATATGTCACCACTTGTTTGGATACCTCAAATATAATAAATGCGGCACATATCAATAGATTTAGGGTTGTTTTATTCACTCGCTGTGGTGTTTCAGAAATTTCTTTGTCAAGGGTTGTCAATTGGCCGCCATTTTCACTTTTAACAAATGACGTCATGTTTGTATCTTGCGGTGTTGAACTCTGTCTTCTGAAGAATTCCTTTCCCAAGGTACTAGAATGTCCTGCCTGTGAGAGAGAGCGAGAGAGAGAGAGAGAGAGAGAGAGAGAGAGAGAGAGAGATAGAGAGAGAGAGAGAGACAGACAGACAGACAGACAGACAGACAGACAGACAGACAGACAGACAGAGAGAGACAGAGACAGAGAGAGACAAAGTGACAGTGACAGAGAGAGAGAGAGAGAGAGAGAAAAAAAAAATTGGTATCAGAATGATAATACCTTTCGATACAGATCAAGTATATATTCAGTGCAAGTATATTCAGTGTATTCACAGTCAGTACATCTGAACGCATCGTCAGTATATCAGGTGTGACTTGAACCACATCAAATACTTTCATTCAAACATATTATTCTCAGAGTGTCGAATAGTTCTGCCAAACAACAAATCTTACAATTTTCAAACAAGACATAAATGATCTTCAAAACTGCAATGAATTTTCAGTTTAAACTCAGTTAAAGGGTCCTATGCTAGACGAAATCATAGAAACATTGGTACATTATTGCCCGTTATGCGGAAGGATAGAAGACGTTATATGCACGTAATCACGTGAGTCTCAGGATGGATTCTTAGAAAGTGTTTCTTTTCTTGTACTGTACTATTTGGACCATTACGAAACATCGGATATTGAGCAAGGTAGTGAACACACATTGCCTGAGCACGCGGAAAAACAGTTAACTAGAAAACAACAGAGTTTTGTTACTGAAGTAGGCCAAACAACATTGTACAATCGAGGGCTATCGTTATATAACAACCGCCTTTGCGGAGTACTGTGATAGACACAACAGAAACTACACAAAGTTTTGCATAGAGTGTCACTGTGCCGATCGTCACGCGAAAATGTCGAACTCACACACTACACTGCACTGAACCGATCCCAGATCACTATTGTAGTCTGGTTGTAGACACTACATCGTTCAAACAAACTGAAGCCTACACAGGTTAATATGTACTAATTCGACGTTGATAAGGGTACCCGTGTAAGAGTTGTAGTATTTACTGTTTTGTCCATTGTCGAAGAGTGTAACTTGAAAGTTGCAAATACAGACCAAAATTATATTTAAGTCGTCGATGCTACTTTAAAAATTCGGTAACATCTTAATGAGGGAGGTAATGTGATCATAAGTTACTGCACTGTCTATGATGTTCCGTTGTCAATCGCGTGGTTATGAAATTATATAACCGCATTATCGCCGCCGCGGGGAAACCCCATCGGACTGGAAGGTATACATCATACAATGACGGTTACTAGAAAGAGAGAATATGTTAGCAAATTGTGCCCTTTGTGTTCAATCTTCACGGCAGAATTATTCATTGATGTTTTCCTAAACTGCTAGAAATGACGTCACCAAAATTGCAATGAAAATTAGTAAATGGAATTTCGTCACGGGGTTAAGTTTTAGTTTATATTTACCTTTATAGCGGACAAACATTACTAAAGTGTTTTTTGGTGTCAAATAAGAAAATTGGGCTGCTGAATCCGAAAGCTTATGAACAAGTCTGAAATTTTATCCAGGTTTGAAGTTCAGACTACATTAGTTATCAAATGGCCTGGATAGGTAGGTCTACACACCATCACTATACACTATACGTCGACGCTATTACTACATTAATGAATCAGATCAGGTCAAATCGACCAAATCGTGTTTTGAGTACGTCTGCCCTACCTCAGTGTCAATCTTGTCCAGTCATCATTGCATACGTATATCCATGGAACAAATAAACGAATCGAACGTGAGTACATTTCTGCATTGAACGTAAACACTCATATTGATCAGTAGAACTCATTGGACACCCAATAAGACCCTGTGTGTACAGTTTTCAATCGCCATGTCATCTGTTGCTGTCAACATATGGAAATCAACATTGTCAATATTGTCAGTGTTACGTTTCTTGTTACATGTCAGTGTTATGTCACCACTCGGTGGATGCCATCACGTCGCTATGGTCGACTTGAAATCACCGTAACTTCAAGGACAAGGAATGCATATATTGTCTGCTTGGGGGTCCGAAACAAGGCCGACTGTGGAACCCCGGGTTGTTGAAACGTTAACATTGTTATGTTTACAATGCACTTTGTGCCATCATTTAATCTCTAATTATATCCATATTTTCTGATAAACAAGCCAATACTGTGATCTTTTCCTGTTGAGGGGCATATATAGCGCAACACAAGTTTGAGGGCCAGGAATAAATAACATGTTTGCCAATGTAATTATTAACATTTGAGGAATGCTAATATAAACGCGTTTACATTAACATGGAAACTTGGCATTCAGCGTTGATGGCGCGCTAATACTACATTTGTAATGGGTCAGTCATTATTTTTGGGGTCTGATGGTGTGGTAACGATAGACCCTCCACCCAGGGTGGAGGGTCTATGTGGTAACCAAGACTCTCATTCCAACTTAGTTGACTTATGATAGTTTCAATCACACTCTGCGTTGTTTTGACAAAAATAATTTCGATTTGAATGTCACAGTGACGTCCAAGTTGAAGTTCAAACCAGGCCAATTACAAAAGCAGCTAGAACTGGTAATATTGTTGTTGTTGCTGCTGCTATGCTTACATTTGTTCTAAAATTGTTTTGACACGTCCTTCTTTGTGTTCATGTTTTGTTAGTTTTCCTAGTTTTATTGAACTCCGGCTAGGAGTCGAGGTCGACGGTAAACCGAGACTGGCACCACTCCCATGGTTCAAACGTACACATGACAACGGCTACTGTTTGTAGACAGCAACTGTATGTGATTTATTCAACGTTACCGTTGAGTTGTTTTTAAAGCAATGGGCAATGACCTGTGTGATATTACATTGTTTCCTTAGCCTGAAAAACACATCATCCAAGTTGTTTACTACCATGCCGTCGTTCACAATAACCGGACCCAAAGTCTTATCGGTAGGTTGGTGAAGAGAGGAGTTAATCACATTCCATTTATACCACCGTGACATATCTACATATTACCATTGTTTGGTCTGACGGCCTCTCACCAAAACAGGTTAGCCCTTTCATCTTGCACCTCACATATATGATCTGGTCCGGCGACGTTATAGAAATGCAAGAACTTGTTTGTGACCGACCGACCAGCAAAAGCTAAAATGCAAGCATATGGAGTGTACGTAAATTGTACAACATATCCGGAATATTCAGCATGACAGTTGACTTCGAAGTTCAACGGATGCGGCATAACCCCACAGGTTTCGTCCCTGGGTTTCGTATGCTACGTCTCACCTCATATAATTTAGAAATGCACTATTTTAATAGGTACATGTATCCGTGAAATCGTCTGACAACATACTGTCTTCAATTTCATTGATTTGCGGAAGACGTAGAACAATTTGACGCAGACAAGTTCGTCTGTAAGTTAAATACTTGTGTAATTTCACCAGCTTTTGGCTGATATAAATGTCGGCCAGCTATTCACAAATCCGACACAATCGGCGGATATATACATTCTACGTATGTCATGTTGTAGCGTGCTGTCATGGATCATATACCGAGTTATTCATTGAAAGAATGGATCGGATGATCGGTAGCAAACACGTGCACGCTAGGGCCGACTGTGTCAAAGACATACCCGTAGACTTGACTGTGGCGTAAATCTCATCAGCCTATAGAAGTCACGGTGACGAGTTCGCCGGAGTTCACAAACAATAGGAAGTGAAGTATTGATGGTGAGTTGTCAAAAAATCACGTTCAGCGAACGTCTACAGTGGCATATGGTGACCTGTCTACTGGTAAACAGATGACGTGACCTCTGGAAATTGTTTATTCCATATCTGCATACAAAGAGTAACCTGATGACCCCGTATATATGTAGATATTGTACACATTGGTGTTTACCGTAAACCGTCACTGAAGTGTGATACACGTCGGCTACATATACGATGTCATCATTCACATACATCATTTATACATGTACACTTCAACTTTCAAGTAACAGTTTGAAGCACATATCCCTCGAAAACCTACTCAAAAATAAATCGCAGAAAACAATAATTGTTCTAGAAGAAAAGAAAAAAAACATGATGTAAAAAATAATTGCAAAATAAAATCAAAGCTACAGTTATTGCAGCTAAATCCCAAAATCTCCGCTACCACCCTCCTTCGCCTACATTGGGTCTAGATCTCCCTCTATCGTGTCCTCGTTGGGACACTCCGTCGTGGTTAACTTCATGGGAACACGCGGTACCTGAACTCTATCTGCCGTGATCTGGTATGACGTAAAAACCTGACGTCCACGCTCCAAACTTGTGATGTCCTTATCTTATCTTGTCCATGCAATTTGTCGAACACATGCTCACGAGTTACTGTACTACACTACGAAGTTAGGAGAAGATATGGTCCTCTAGCTAGTACCTTCATCACCGGCTACGATGGCCAGGCTACAGTGATGCAGAGGTCTACGGTAATCGTACAATACTGCACGACCATGCACAATTATGTCTCTGGATTTGTGGGCTGCATCGCGGAATACACATTCAAATGTTGATATGATGTAGATAGAGGCATGTTAGTATCATGGACATGGAAGTATCACCATCAGTGATACACTTCCATGATATAGGGAAGTTTGCTCGTTGCACAGGCACTCGAAGCAATCTGTATGATTTGGGGGAAAAATGTATATGAATATACATTTCACTGTACATTTTTTTATAAAAATCATACACATTGATTCGAGTGCCTGTGGCTCGTTGCATACTGTTACAATTTGTACGACTCATGATAAGCAATATTCCGAGGCTGTTCCTCTGGTTGGGGCAGCCTGTAAAACTTCAAAAAGAGCCTCGAACACAAGGAATACATCACACCTGATAATCACCATGCATACAATGTCCTCTTACCGGCTAAGTTTGACACATCATGGCTATGCTTGACAGTAACTCTTCTAAGCAGGATTCAAGTCTCCCCTGTGTGAAAATATAGTAAATGTACTAGCCCTGGTCATGTCATCGGATATTAATTGTTTTCCAAGTCCTCCATTGCCAAGATCCAAAGGTGAGCTTTGGATCATTCCATTCTACAGCAGGGTGTCCCACCATTATCATAATGTGTGACTTCGTTCGCTCATAAACAACTTGTCGAGTCTATCATTTTCCTAGCAACGGACTGATGTTAAGAGAATGGCCGTAACATTACACACACAGATTCACACAGAGTAGTCACCGCCAGAGTCACCGCGATTCCACTTTAATACCACCCCTTTTCTTGACACATCGCTAATAACTTGTTTTTCGTAAATGGATTTGCCCAATTCAACAGTATGATCTCTGGCCACAGAATGTCGAATCACAACCATCAACAACTTTGTCTATCTCGTTATATATGAGCCATTGTTTTGGGTTATTGAATCCTCTAACTGATCACGTGATCAGTGCATGTCACAATGTTTGTGCACAGGGGCAGCGAGCATGTAATTGATTGATCACTCGGTTGATTTATTGATTGATTGATTATTTGGTTGAATGATTAATCGATTGAATGATCATTTTTTGTGGTGCAATATAACTTATTTTGTGTGTGATATTGATCAATTCACTCATTGAGTTTTAAAACTATTTCTTTTTCTTTCCCTGGTTACTTCGCTCTAAGCTATATTTCAGACCACTAAAAGTCTGAGGTTGTATGTAATTCTCTCTTTTCTTGACTATATAAAGACGCCTTGTCCATTCTTCTCTCTCTTATCTAAATTAAAACACTCCTAAGCTTATAATTGGTCCTTACTAGTTTATGCATGGTCGAATGTTTGTCCAGTATGATAATCTCCCAGCAGATGAGAGATAAAGCAAACTGTTAATGTAAGTGATCTCTCGCCCATTATAAGATCATTCAATCGATCAATCATTCAACCAAATAATAGATCAATCAATCAATCAATCAATCAATCAATCAATCAATTACATGCTCACTGCCCCCTGTGGTTTGTGTAGTGTCATGTACCTCCTTCTGAATGATATCTGAGGTGAAGCCCAGGATGTAGAACATGTACAAGAAGCGTGATGAACCATTGTATTGGTGTGTAACTGCATACAATGGTTCATCACGCTCACAACTGCAACTACAACTCTTATCTGGACGTACTCTTGTGTTGTGCTTGAGCCCGGTGGGTGAGCTGTCAAAATTCAGCTGGCCCACGGTTGCGAGAACATAATATTTCTTACTCCCTGTCTTGGGATATGAACCAGTGTCGGAATATCTCGAGTACTTGCCATTTGAAACAATGTCACGGTGATTGAGTAAAATAACTGCAAACTCAAAACTATTCTTAGACTCTGACTGACGCCGAATTCCCGGTATCTGTCCCGTTTTTTTCCGGACGATAAGAGAGTGAGGTCGATCACCAACTGTAAAACTGCTGACATTGTCATTTAGTTAAAAGGGCGTAGCAATATTGCACTGAAGATGAACTACGTGTGCAACTCAAGGACACATAATTATATAACGACAAAATAACGTGGCACAGAGATACATAAACAGAGACCCACCATCGGATACGGCATACATGTAGACGTGGACAATATAAATACTACTCACCATAGAGCGTTTCATTTTGTACATAACAAATACTACTGGGCAATTGCAACCTGTATAGTAATTATTCTGTCAGACAACCACTCTGTCTACGAGGCTGTGTACGACACATGCATTGTATTTACAGATCATTTCGCACTTTGTTCTGTCTTATATCTATAAATTAGTTACATAGGTTGGTTTTTTACATACCGTCGTGTATATCAGCCGAGGTGACTTTTAACACAATTTGATTGGTCCGTATCAGAAACTGTACAGACTATTATCTTTAAATCACGGACTAGCCTGACCCACAGGTACTTTACTTGTTACCCGAGATATGTATCAGAATGTTTCTATCAGAATACAATAAAATGTCGACAGTATTAGACTGTATCGATAACATTGACGTATTTAGCCAACTATATTAGTATATATGAAAGGGGTAAAGTTAAACTTGTTTCTGTGATCGCGCAAGTTCACTCACCGCGAAATATTAGACTACGATAGATGGGGTACGAAGGTGTTTTGTGTTTTTACCAAATAAGTTGCTGAAAGTTATTCAAAACTACAGCTATCATATGTACATACCACTTTAGGGAACAAGCAGATTTTAAGGCGGAGGGGGGGAGCTGAGGAGAATATGGGGGCCCAGGAAAAGAATTGGTTTGCGAAGTCACCACCGTCATGAACATTTTGAAAGAATGGGGGCAAGAAATCTCTCTCTCTCTCTCTCTCTCTCTCTCTCTCTCTCTCTCTCTCTCTCTCTCTCTCTCTCTCTCTCTCTCTCTCTCTCTCTCTCCCCCTCTCCCTCTCTCTCTCTCTCTCCCTCTCTCTCTCTCTCTTTCTATCTCTCTCTGTGTGTGTGCGTGTGGAGAGCAGAAATGACTCTTTGAACAAAATCAAACCCCAAAAGCAGTCGTTTATCTTGTACATTTGCAAAATTCACTTATCTACAAGTATGAGGCAGTCGAAAATGAAGCCAATGTGTGTGTCTGCCTTATTATAATTAATATATCTTTATAGGTTAAACTGTAGACGAAACTGCCTACCAAACTATTATGTTCATTTCTAGGGGGCGTGGGAGGCATGCATTTTTTTTGAGAGCGCAAGGGGGGGGGGGGGCTGTGAAAATATTTGATCACAATATTATGTCCTAAGCCCCCCTCTGTAAATTCTGCTCGTTCCCTTAGCATAGGCTAATTGTACTATGCTGAACTCAAAGTCCACGTAATTGTGTACGCTATGGTACTTGTGTGATAATTTACTGTATGGTGAACTTTATCCTGGATATACATATAAATCATTTCTGTGTCATTCGATTGTATAGGAGTATACTATAGTATATTTTATTTGACATGAAATAATGTAAAAAACAAACAAACATTATCTAAAGTCAAAAACAGAATACAGAATCAACAAAAACATTAGATAATTATAAATATGTATAAACACTACAGTATTAAATACAAAGATAAAATAATAAATTAGATAATTTTCCAAAGCTATTATATTCGTGATAAAATCATCATCTGAACTCATTATTCTTTTGAATTATTCTTTCTGTGATAATTTTGAAAAACTTTGGTCATAAACTGATTTCAATTGTTCTCTGAAATTGGTTTCTAGCTTCAATTACAGATGTATTATAGCATGGATTTCATCACCAATAGATTTAGTGTTACATAAATGACATATTCTTTCATCTGGGGAAATTCCTTTGTATCGTAGTCTTTCGATTGGTAAATAATGTTTTGAGATCCTGAGCTTAGTTATGCCAATTCTGTCCTAAACAGTATTTACTTGTTCTAGATATGGTTCAAATTCATAATTTCATTTAAATTTGTTATATGTACGTAATTTGTTGTTGTCAGTTTTTTTGAATTGTTGGTCCCAAATACTATCGATATAAATGTCTTTCAGTTGACTACTAAGATTTGTTACATCAGTACCATTCACTATTAAGCTCAGTTATCTCATGCAACTTATTGACAAAGGACGTCCATGTGTTACCATGACTTTTCTTTTCTGGGGTGAAAGCATATTGCACAACTGAGGTTACTACATTCTATCATATAATTATAGCCTGGTTATCAGTGTTCACATCTGCATAGAACACGAGGGCCGCCGATAAAGAAATATTGACAGCAATGTATTTTAAGAAGCATATATATACCCCTTTATCACCACAGAGCACATCCATCACCACATACACACAAGCGCACTACACTCATAGTTGTGGATGTGATTTAACGTGTGCTTGACCCCTTCAAAGGTAGAAAGTGGTAGATTTGCCATGGCTAATAACTGCTTTGCAGAAAGGCCCAACCCTGATCATGTCATATCCCTGCTACGCACACACGCCCCCACCCACCAATCCACACACTCTCTCATATACACACCAACATACACCGTACACATACAGCCACCTGCCTACCAACACGCACGCACGCACGCACACACACACACACACACATACATACATACATACATACATACATACATACATACATACATACATACATACATACATACATACATACATACATACATACATACATACATACACACATACATACATACATACACTCATACATACACACATACACACATACATACATACATACATACATACATACATACATACATACATACATACATACATACATACATACATACATACATACATACACACATACACACACATACATACATACATACATACATACATACATACATACATACATACATACATACATACATACATACACACACACACATACCTACCTACCTACCTACCTACCTACCTACCTACATACACACACACACACACACACACATACATACATACATACATACATACATACATACACACATACATACATACATACATACATACATACATACATACATACATACATACATACATACATACATACATACATACATACTGCTGCATATCAATGTTTAACGATAAGGGTAGGGCTGTCAAAGTGTATGTAGAAAGATGTCACATAGTCTGTACACAGTGAATGATACATTTTCAACACTAAAGCCACCTCAGTGATTGTAAAAATCGGTAACCCGCATGTAGCATGTATAAAGTGACCAGTCGTATGTAAGTTATAACTGTAACTGGAACGTTTCTTGATGTTTTGTTAGATAAAATAATTTACTCGTAATATCGTTCACCAGTAGTGGTCTGAGATAATATAAACCACTCACTGTACAATGTCTAATTATTGGTATTTTAATAATTTTCAGTGAACATACTGTCGAAAAATGATACTCCACTCAAGATTATACACCAGTACAGTTGTAACATGGTGACATTCAAAACCGAGTTTTCGATCAAGATTTAAGATTGTCAGTACACTGCTACGTACATATGGCATCGACCACTAATTAACAGATGCAATGTCTTTTTATATTTTTTATAAGTAATTGAACAGTTTGTAGTGAGTACAGGTATATCTTTGTTTATTTGATGAAAAAGATATCCCTGTTGCAGCTTTCAAAGTCATTGCTACATAATAAAGTTTTTTTGTATAGTCCCATGTCTGCTACAGCTGTTACCTAACATGATACGATATGAATGTCTGAAATATTAATGTTTGCTATGATTTGTGCCTATCTAGCTAGATAGATACCTCCATTATTTGTTGATCGTAGCAGCGATCGATACTTTTGATTTTCATATGCAGCTCCAAATTGATACAAGTTTAAATGTGTAATTCACATGATGAAGATGCTTTAAAAACATTACATTTGTTCTATATAAAGTATTTGGTATCATATCGTATATTCCGTAGGAAGTGACGGCTTGTGCATTGTTGCCCGTGTTATTTTCACTTCACTGGACATTTTTTTTTCATGAATTCCAGAGACGTGTCGCACAATACTGTATGTAGTGTACACCTGTATCCGCTCCGTTCTGTATGAGTTTGTGACTGATCGTGTGGAGTCAAAAGAGGGGCTTTACTCGGAGACCAAGTAGCGCGATGCTTCGATGTTTGCATCTATCGTGACATCATGAAACATTAGAAACGAGTTTATAATTATAATGTACAGTACAATCTTTGATAGTCTAAGTATCTTACCTGTTTGTACTATGATGTTTGCCGTTGCCAAAACAGTTCTGATTCTGGTCTACCGGCCCGCCACGTACACAGTTACATTTACCCAAACGACAGCTTGATTATTCAAAGGATTAAAATGTGACATATTTTCAGAGAATAAAACGTATATTCAAATGACGGAGATTTTTTTAATGCATGACGGGAACAGTCCACTGTTGAAAATTAATCCTTCGCAGATGTGACCAAAATCGTTCTATTATTCAAATTTATTAATATGGATACTTTGTACTCCCCCCGTTATTTTACGCTCTAATACTTTACGCAGTCCCTTAAAAAATAAACTAGCTGGTGTAATCTACGCTAAAATAACACACACAAAAAAACTATATGTTATTTAAAGTTGTACTAGCTGCAATAAGGAACTTTAAAAAAAATAGTTTTGTTAGATATGGGTAATTTGTCATATCATACATCATAAACAACATGAAATCACCGTTGAGTGTACATATTTGTGTAGCTTTATACCTGTATATGGTATAATGAAGGCAAGAGTCAAATTTATTTTTTGAGTCCGCACCCTAAAATCAGCACCCAATAAGCGATCATGATTATTCAATCCGTTACTGTACTACTTGTAGATAAAATCGACCTCTGATTAACATGTACACTGTCTAAACTTTGATATTTTGAGAAAATTTAGCTAATGTATCTTTAAGGATTCGTTAAAAGATCGCCATCGCCAAGAGAGCACTTCAAATTGTAGTCCAATATTACTAATTAGCCCCTGTCATCTACTTTGATGTGGATGAGTTACAAACTTGGTTTGAGTTAATGTAGACGAAACTCGGTTTCATTTGGTTTGTTAATGTGGAAGAAGCTAGATTCCATTGAACAGGTGTGGATGAGTTATAAACTTGGCTTGTTAATGTGGACGAAACTCAGATTCCATTGGAGTCGACGAGTTACAAACGTGACTAGTTAATGTGAACGAAACTAAATCAAAGTTACAAATTTGATTCATTGATATGGACAAAATTAAACTAGCTTCTCCATTGATATGAACGCGTTACGAACTTGACGAATTGTTTGCCTACGTCCGTCATAGTACATATAAACTTTTCGCACACGTGGATATAGATGTGACGGTATTACAGACTAAATATTCTGAATCATGTACGCAATATTATTTTTAAAAAGAATTAAACGTCATTTTAACCATATCATAAATTCTTTATCTAATCATGATTGGCAAATATTGAAAATCTTATAAGGCTTCTGTAAGTCAACCCTTGTGTTCATCAACGTAATCATGGTATAACATTATTTTCGAAAGTGGCTATGATGTCATACACACGTCATCGATCTAACTTCCGCCTACTGTGATGTAAAACTTGAAACCGCTGCCGTGACGCTTCAAATTACGATTTTACAGGTGTTGTTGTTGTTGTTGTTGTTGTTTGTTGTTGTTGTTGTTGTTGTTGTTGTTGTTGCTGCTGCTGTTGTTGCTGTTGTTGTTGTTGTTTGTTTGTTTGTTTGTTTGTTTTGGTGTGTTTTTTTGGGGGGGGAGGACTACATTATCCATAATTTTGCATCCTTATCTTTGTAGTCCCATTTGTTTCAAATTCTGAGCTAATTACGTTCTTGTATTTACGTTACTCAGGCTCTGGGAACGGGACTTAAAAAGTGTTCTCATCTTACTAAACAATGCCATAAACTAGACGGTCGACACCTCCCACGATAAGTTGTGTCATTCCGCCCTCATTGGCCTGATATATAAGGATAGGTTGATTGATGCTCGAGAGCGCCCTGACACACCATGGTGTATTTACAGATCTAGACTCTATACAAAAATATTCCGTTCCGGTTATGTCAGTTTCCGCATCAATTGTTTCTTGCAAGACTTCACAATTTTCACGATTTTATTGTTTTTTTCTCGAATACGTACAAAAAAAGTTTAGTGTCGACAGTGAAAAACTAGGTGGGGGTCGGGGAACCGGAACCAAACAATTTTTTTCTTTAGGCCTTACCCACCAATGGCAACCCAATGCGGCTAAAACAATTCCGAGGTCTTGCAATTACATGTGATCTGATCGGTGAAACAAAGCTGGTTGGCTGAATGATTTGACTGGTTCAAAATGCAGCTATTACTTTTATTGTGAAACACAGGGAAACGACGATTCATTCAAACGAGGCTAGTAGTACTATATCACTCATCTGGTCCAACAGTTACCTCCGAACAGCGTTCCTCGTGACCATTCTGTGTAATCTTTTGTCTTTCTAACAACTAGCCTGTGCGCGTCACGTATTACGGTTTTCTGTAGCGTCGCCTTGAGCCATGCATTTAGTTTCTATGGTGTAGGTTGTAGAATGCTGTTTTGTCTACGCTAAAATTAGTTAAACTTATTGAAATCTTGGCATGTTGCATTAGTTCGGATAATTCAAAAGCAGTTGAAACGATATCAACTATTTCCCATCTTTATTTTTGGACCAAGGACATTTTATCTTAACAAGTTTATAGTTGGTTGTTGGATTATTTGGAGTGGTTGCCTGTGATATATCATTACTTTTATATCAAAGGATAATATCAGGATATCACACCCACGTGTCCATGGCATGTGTAATTTATAGCATTACACGAGAAACTGCATGTCACAAAGTGGTGACATGTTTAACAAAAAGACGGTTTACTGGCCAGGGTCAGCGACATAAGGTTGACCGCTCGGTCAGAGTTGTTGGCAAGATATGCAAATCAAAAGTATGGTTGCTCGCATACCACATATCGTACCAGTTACTGTTTAGTAGTAAATTAGCATAATATGTTTCGACAGGTGGACGGAAAGGAGATAAACAATTTGATTGAATTTGCATACACTATGAAGGACATCTTGTGTCAATAATAATAAATGATCGTGTTGACACGAGTACAAACAATTTTTGCCAGTTCTGGGAGCTGCACGTCAGAATTTGATTTGTGACGACCTACAATGTTGCTGTAGTATATGCTGTTGGGATTCCTGTATGAGGATCGAGTTCTGAACTCTGTTATTGCTTGGAAACTCAACGTTTTGTAGGAACTGTGAATAATGCATGGTGTGGAACTGCACATTTCATCCGTGAATACCCGTCAACCACGTCGTTGTTGCCCAATTGCAAGTCTTCGCTTCGATACGTACGATACAAATGAGATTTTACATCTAACATTGTGAGTAGTTTTATTTGCCATAATCAGCTATCAGTAATTTGCAAGTGTACTATAGGTTTTTTATTTGTTGTAAAATGTTGTATTTTTTTATTTAGAGAGAACTTAGACCAGGCCAGGTCCAGTTAAACCTGTGACATCGATCGATCTGTGTGTGTTCTTTCTCCATACTAGTGAATGTGGCCCATCCTGTACTTTTTTAAAAAATCGGCTTTCATGGCACTGTAGAACTGTCGAAGGCGATTGCAACTTGAAATGTCTGTTATCTTGCTTAGGATAGGACCAGGGGTCTCGTAGGTGTATATGTTATCAACCGTTTCTAATGTAGTACCCAAAATACGCTCGAAATTATTAAAATCACTGTGCTATCCGTTATGGTGTTTATATATCAGTATTGTACTACCTTGGATCTCGGAAGGAATTCGAACAACGGAAGAATGATAATATAGCTAGGTCTATTGTTCAGCTCCCACATACAACTCCAGTTCCGATTACGAGTTGGTCAAGCCCTCGACAGTGCCTTCAGTACTATGCGACTCAAGGTAGCTTTTAGATTGAGCAGAATTGCGCGATGGTCTAGCAGCTAGACTATATATGTATGTTGTGTGTGTTTGTTTTTGAGTGTGTGTGATTACCATAAGCCAGTAGTCGATATTATCCATAAGCAGTACAAAAATTGGTTGAAATGATGTTTGCCGTTGAGGGCGCTGATTTGTCACGGTGGTTGCGGAACCAAATATCGATTTGATTTGTATTGATTTTTATCGTGTATAAGGTTACAAAAAATACGTTTATCCACAGGTAATGCAATTTTTTTCAGGGATACGATAGTATGAGTCAGTTATTGTACCTAACAAAGCATTTTTTTAAAAACGTCACAGCTGCACGTTTATCCTTTACCTGTTAAATTTTCAACCGGTTTGAATTTCTCAGAATATACGAAATCAATGCATTGTCACAATTGGTTAAGTATTTGGGAAGAGATTTTTTTTACATTTTACTCAGTTTTGCTCACAGTAATTACATTATGAATATCAAGAGAGAGGGTCTGGTGTGATGGATTTGGTCAAAGTCATGTTATTGGACCAGTCAAAAGCTGTATGGAAAAGTTAGTCATGAAATCATAGTGTCAGCGATGTATCATTTATATTTCGTGTTTATGTTCAAGTTCATGGTCCGGTTGACTTCCGGAAACAAATTATATTACAAAATGTTGATTTTTTTCACTATAGTTTCCTGTTTGAAAATTTCCCATCGCTGATATATTGGAACATCTTTCTGAATCTTCCATGTCCTAGAGCAACTGTATGTTCTGTTTGCAATCTTTGTGCCGCTGAGTCGAGGGCGTAACATCCCACGCCTTCAAGTTGAATGCAATTCGAATTTGAGTCTGTCTGTATGTCTCAGTCCCCCTCTCCCCTCCCCCTCTCTTTTACCCCCCCCTCCTCTCTAGCTCTCACTCTGTTTCTCCCCATCCTCTCCCATTCCTCTGTCTCTCTGTCTGTCTGTCTCTCTCCCTCCCCTTCTCGTTCTCACTCTGTCTCCTCCCTCCCCTCTCACTCTGCCTGTCTGTCAGTCTGTCTCTCTGTCTAGTCTGTCTGTCTGTCTGTCTGTCTGTCTGTCTCTCTTTTTCTGTCTGTCTGTCTGTCTGTCTGTCTGTCTGTATGCTTGCTCCTCTCTCTTTGTCTGTCTGTCACTGTCTGTCTGACTGTCTGTCTGTCTGTCTCTCGCTCTCTCTCTCTTTCTCTCTCTCTCTCGCTCGCTCTCTCTCTCTCTCTCTTCTCTCTCTCTCTCTCTCTCTCTCTCTCTCTCTCTCTCTCTCTCTCTCTCTCTCTCTCTCTCTCTCTCTCTCTCTCTCTCTCTCTCTCTCTCTCTCTCTCTCTCTCTCTCTCTCTCTGACCATCTCGACTGAGACGTTACAGCTCAGCTCTACAGAGTATGTAATATGACAAATACGTACACACACAATTAAGAGGAATACAAACACACGATAAGTATTTCTGATACAAGCTAGGTGGATTTATTTGGGTAATACCACTAAAAGGAAAATGTCACTGTGATCCAGTAACTACATTCAAATGGAAGTGTCTTAAATAGCATACACCTGACTAGAGAGAAAGTTGTGCCAATTGTTACAAAATTATCATATTCAAATATATTACACCAGGTATAACATACATATCTTCCTTTGCACTGGTTCATCAAAAAAATAATTAAGTTAACAATTTTCTTTTTAAGTAACACCGTAATGATTATTCAAGGGACATCTATCGCACGCAATTCACTATTTGCCGTATGAGGGCGCCATTTCGAAGCTTCTCCAGACGCAGACAACTCAAGTCTGGCTTATAATCGCTACTTGTCCACAGTTCTGTGAAGCTCTTTATCTCCCTCTCTTGTCATAATTTCTTATAACCCCAATCATTAATTTATATTTTTACGATATACCAAATTGATTGTACTTTATATAACAGGCATGCAGACAAATACTTTTTTTTTTGAAAGATTAAAGTGAGGGGTCAAAGGGCATATTGCAAACAGTGTTACATGACGAGCTGAATCTCCTTTCGTCGGATCAGAAAAATAGTTCAAAACAGTTGGTTTAATGAGAGTGTACTTTTGTGGTAGTCAGCTGAAAAGAGTGGAAGCCAAAAGTTACATGAGTTGAGAGGGGAGTGTTTGTTTCTCCCGTTTTGATATCTACAAGTGTCAGAGTCTACCAATGAAAAATTATAATACTTGTTGACACGACAGTGACATACACAACACACTCTCAGACTTGGCTATTGATATTGTTAATAGGTATTGAATTTGATTATATTTTTGCTCACATTTTTGTGTCATATACAATAATATTTATATTTGAGTTCAAGTTTAAGTTACAGAAACACACGAGACTTGAAATACAATTGATGCGTCACAGTTCAAAGTTGAAAGGCTACAAAGGTCATGTCAGTCGAAACAAAATGGCGGACGGGATTTCTGTCATTGAGCTCATACACAATTTAGCTACCACACTTTCCCTTGGCTCGTTCGAATTTCTGACTTACGAGTACTCGAAGATGTGGCATACATTACATATTTTACTGGCCTTGAAAACATAAATAAAGTCTTGGCTTATTTTCTTCTTACTTTTCAGTTTTCGAAAGAATGGGTCAAATGAGTCCATGTGCAGTAGTGTAGCCAATTGTTACTGCCTGCCACCAACGTTTCACTAAAACATCTCATTGAAGAAAAAGTATTAAAGCTTGGATCGAGTCACCTGGGTAAATAACGTTCGTCGTATTTCAAAAGATATTTACAATCATAGACTTTGTACAGGAGCTGGATGCAGCGGACCTCAAAGACACCCAGTCGGAAAAGGTAAGTCCTTCTTCATAATATTCACGCCCCAGAACAGTATTACAGACTAAAGTTTTCTTGTGCCACTGAAGAACAGCAAGATAAACTGATCAAAGCATTCTTCTTCTCCAGTGTACTTAAATAAGCATTTGCAGGTGACAATTTCGAGATTTTCATATATCAGGCAAGCTAACAATCAAATGCCACCCTGTTCATATTTGTGACAGTGCAACAACAGAAAACGAAATCAAATACATTCTTTCTGTGCAACTGTGCCATCGTATGATTACACAAGTAAAGACTTTTCGTCAAACGTTCGAAGTAAATTTTTAAAAAACCGACAAAATCATTGCTAGCATTGGGTCTGCAAAAGAAAAAAAAAGCATGCATTCGACTGACCATGTTATCAACTACAGTATTTTATGTATATAATTTTTGATAAATACGACCTTATAAACACAAAAATAAACTTGGGCTCTCAGCTTGTTCATAACAGCCCAAAAATTTATAAAATATCTCTCGATGTAGGTTTTTTTTTTTTTTTTTTTTTACATTTTCCGTAAATCATAAATGCTTTTGATAAAAAAAAAATGCAATGTGGCAAAGCAGCAACACAACGCACACAAGTGTCTCGTGACGATACTACCACGTGACGTACGTCTTCCGGATCCTTTCCAGCTACGTCTGTCATTTACCATTAAAAAAAAATTCCCAGTTATTCGGTTTATGTCGTCGAAATCATCTGGGATCCTTCCACATCATATACTTGAGCTTGAACTCTTCCCTGATCAGTAGTTTAAAATATAACTGTCGCTTTGGCTTATATAACTTGTGTTCAAGCAGAGCTCAGAGGAGTCAAAAGGACACTGCTGTACAGTCTGTCTGTCTGTCTGTCTGTCTGTCTGTCTGTCTGTCTGAGAACAACATAACGATATGAAGGGTGGAATGCAGGAATAGCCGAGACCTTCTGAAGTGTCTCTTTACTTTGTAACACTTCGTCTTAGCTTTTCATGTAAATTTGTTCCACGTTATGACTAGAAGTGTGTTAAAAGTGTCTGAAAATGTTAAATGTCACTATAGTCACATTAGATGTAACATAACCTAACAATTCTCCTTCGTTGTCACCCAAACACTTTGGTATGGAAGTGTCTCTGTTCCGTAGCTATCAACATAGATATCAAATTTATATGCCGTAGCTGGTGATAAACCCATCACCCTCTCCATCAAAACGTTCTTCCCTTCTCTTGTATTATAATGGCGACAGTACATTTTTTCTGTCTTTTTGCGCATGTCCGGTCCAAGACATGTATTCGGCCTCCTTGAGTGCCGCCTTTCACCGGATTCCTCCCTCATATAGAAGCAGTAATGTGATCTTTCCTTTGTCCCTAACCACGCCAACGTGACCGAATCACATCGACGTAACTTATCGTATTCTCTCACGATGGTATCCGAGGGCATTCGTGGGTAGGGGTATTTTGACGGCCTCGTAGTGACGGATACTTTCACGGACGCAGATCTCTGTCTGGAATTCGAGACTTTTAAATAGTAATCTCCCGGACTTATTTGATCAAGGGATAAGTTTTTCAAATCCGCTACCTCCATTCCGCGAATCATTTCGTTTTCTTTCCAAATTTCGGCATACACTTGGGTTGAGCAGGGGTGAATGGTAAAGAGCAGTTCGTCAGCTGATTCAAACACTCGAAAACGGAATGATTTGGGAGAATTTGACTTTCTTACCGAAGAACTCACTACCTTGCCATCTTTCATTTCAATTACCTTATGGTGATTACGTTTCCGTATCTTGAGCGTCGCCCCTTGGTACGCAGTGCTGAAGTTGTTAACAGTGTTGATGGCGAAAAGATCAAAATAATACTGTTTCCCAGGAAGCAAGTCGGTAAATGTGTGCTGCGTCTTGGTACCAACACACTCCATTCGAAAATCGTTATCTTTCAGTTCTCGCTGTCGTTGTTTGTATCTCCGTCGGCTCTCTCGATGACGCTCTTTAATTTCGTTCTCAAATTCAAAGCCGAAGCCGAAGTCCGGTGGAAGAGACGGCGGAGGTTCGATGCTATGATAACTTTGAAATCCACAGAAAGTCTCAAAGTTTTTGTCTGTGTTTGCAGTTACACAATACTTTAGAGGACTATTATATATACTTTCAGTCGGCGATGATTTCCAACCAAGTGTTAAAGTGTTCCTTTGAACAGATGTGATGTCAAGAATTGGGTCAGTCGGCAGGTGTGGGTACGGTTGATCAGAGTCCGGTGTCGTCGTGGCATAAAGATAGACAGTGCTATCTGCATCCCCTGACCGTATTTCCAGCATGAAGTCCCCAGCAGGCGAATCATGGGCGAGATAAGTACTCCTCGAATACCCAACATAGGTTTTTAAAAGTGTACTTGATTGGTCCGTTCGTAAACCTGCGCGTTGCTCCTCGAAATTTTTATCCAAATCATCACCTGTGTGTGAAATAAAAAAAGCTGTCAAATGTTTGTCACAGTAAACCAAATAGAGTTATTGTTGCCATGTGTATATGTTTGTTTATTTGTTTTGTTTGTTTGTTTGCTCGTTTGTTTGTTTGTTTGCTTAATCAGGGATAAACAGTTAAATGTGTAGAGAGATCAGGACAGTACCATGCCGGTTTGGCGCATGCCACATTAATTAGCGCCCTCATTCGTAATTCTTGTGGTTTCTGAATCTTTCGTTTTCTCATATACATCTCTATGTTCATGTTATTCAAGATTCGAACGAAAGTAAGCTGTGAAGAGAACGAGTAGAATGAACTATTCTAAACTACCATTATAGCTAGGTCTTCATTTGTTCACACAATATATTTTCTAATTATCTATTTTCACATATTTGTCGATATTTTGAAGTCCATGCACAAGCAATCGTTTAATTCACTCAGATAGTGTGGTGGTTTTTATCCAGGATTCACTCTAGCCTTGCTCTATAGGTAAGGACTTTCTTAACATAATGTTTTAGTATCAGACACCTGCATAGATTATAAGAAAGACCGGAGCCAGACTTGCCAAAATAGGTTCATAAATCAAACATATTTACGACGTGTCCTTGAACGTGTATAAACATGGAATAGGCTTAGTCACATATTAGCAGTTGGTTCGTATTAGTTGCATTTTCGATTTGCCGTTCTTCATACTTTTTTATTGACAAGATATTTTTTCTATGAGTCAGCGCGAGTTATAAATTACAACTTTTGATAACTTGGTTGCGGTGGGAATTGTTGACGTGGGTGTTGCAACACGAAAAGTGTAAAAATCATCATAAATGTTTAACGAGAGATTTGGCTGAAGTGCCCATTCCAATTAGAATCTTTCTGCAATCCAAACTGATTGTGACTCATCAAGCCAACTGTGACCATCGTAGTCATAAACAAGTGACGTTGCAGTTCGCCTACCTCCTGAGAAATGAGACTTTCAGGCCAATTTTTCAACGTCGTCTCGAAGGTCAACGTTCGTAGATGATAAGACGTTGTCCTTTACGACCCAAATCTAGGCGAACGCGGAAAGAATATTCGTATTACATTCTCAAAGTGCGTTGATAACTTGCCAGCTGCAGTCTTTAGGGTTTAACTTTATACTGGGATATGGTTTCTGCAGCACGTGTTTAGTAATTCACAATATAAAGACCCGGATCTATTGCTAGTGTTCCACATTTTCTGGTATTTCCTCTAGCCTAGCATTTTGTATGGAGTCGAAATTGTCATGGATTTCTAACACCCCGCTAAGCAGTGATTGTATCGAGACTTGGGAAAGTGTTTTTTACTTGCAATAATTGTACTCAGATCATGTTTTTTCATCAAAATAATTTTAAAATATGCAAATGTACCTTGCCGCTGTATCATCGATAAACCCTAGTTTCATACCTATCATGTACATTTTTTTCATCGACAAGTTGCACGCCTCAAATCAGAAGTAACACGTCAATAAATAATTAATTATGTCAAGAATCATAATATTTCTAAACGATGCATTCTGAAGATCCACATTTCTCTCACTTTGAGAGAGATACTCAATGCTACAGTAATACCGTCCTACGTGTTGAGTACCGTTAAAATAACTCTATAATGACATGCGAGAGAGAATCTTTATTATGTATAAAATCCTGCATATAGAATATTTGGCGTCAGAAAGCTTAGCACTTTAGCCAGTAATAATGTGATCACGACACATTCGTCCAAATTTAATTTCTATGCTAACACATATAGCGATGAAACCAGTGACGGCAATTATTATTTCATTGGTTCAATCGATTTATTGATAACAAGTCTTATTTCGCCGATTAATTGATAGCAAATCTCGTATCGCATCGTGTTCAATGACACTAGTGTTGAAATGAAATTGTCTGCTGTGGTAGTAGTAACATTAATTTGTATCACATCAGCGAATCTATACACCCTGGTAATATTTTGGCATGTTTTGATAAACATATACATCTACTACATAACGCGTAGGAGTTCTTGATCGAGGTGACACAAAGGTCGCAGATTCATTCTTCCATGCATGTATATTTCAGACAAAACCATCATCTAAATTTCTGCCTAGAAACAAGGGCTTATTTTGTGCGTCCCAAGTTACTATGTATCAGGGTTTTCGTAGCATGGGTCCCCGAAGCACAGGCGGGTTATAATCGGGCGACTGCTCCGATTCATCACATCAGGTTATCAAACGGAATACAACCCCACCGTACCCCAACCCCCTTTCCAATACGATGTAAAGGTGTACATGTGTAATCTTAAGTAGTACGTCGATAGGAAACTGTACTCCTTTCAGAAGCAATGACGGAGGAGATAGTTACGTTGCGCTACCATCTACACACCTTCCGTGAAGTATACACAGATTAAAAATTAGACTTTGATGGCGGCACCACTGAAGCATGTTTAACATACTTAGTAGGGACTTGTAGTTCGACACGTTAACCTTGGATATATCACAGGAGGTGCCGGTTGGAATTAGAATAACGGGGTTTAGGTCGACACAATTTACATCAACGACACAGATTACCGTTTTTATCAATCCAAGCGACGTCGGTATCGACTGAATATGAAAGCAATCTTAGCAGGCTGACGAGACTTCACGGTTTTAATTTCTCACTATGACGGGTTATCGAGATTTACTTAAGTCTTTTTTACATTAAGACAAACTCAATGCTATAATAGATCAAAGCTTCCGAACTCACGGATTGGACTCGATGCTTTGCTTCTTAAATGAGCTGTCAGAGACCGATTCCCGTTGTGTAAACTAGTATCTACGTTACTTCCCTAATTGCAACATGCGGTGTCCCCATACAAATGTATTAAGCTAATCAAATGCCGCGCTTGGCACGCTCATCGGGATTGGTTTCCCGGAGTGTCAATGATGTTGCCGCCACTTGTCAAACAAAGCAACGGAATTACTGTCTCCACCACTCCCCAACTGACGATCAGACGCTTCTTTAAGGCTACCTTAGACGCTATGTGAATACAAATTTTGGAACACCGTCAATTAAAACGAAGCTTGCAAAGCAACCCAATCAAAACCTTCAGTGTGTTACTTCCGTTTCCCTACATCAACTGACAACACTTGCCCTACTTTCAGATGTAAATGATACAACTTAGTGATTTGAAAATATGTCGATTGCTATTGGTCAATGATGTTGGTTGGTCTAATCACGCAAATTAATAATGATATATCACTACGCACCTATGATTTTTCTGTTGCAAATATAAAAATGATTGATTGTATGTGTGGATGGATGGATGGATTGATGAATGAATGAATGAATGAATGAATGAATGAATGAATGAATGAATGAATGAATGAATGAACCAAACAATAACGTGCTTCTACTATCATGCTTGATAACTCAAAATTAATGTTCAAACGACAGCCTTATCATTACAAACACAAAACACAATAATTTGAGATGACTAAACACAATTATATCCTAAGAAATATAGAAACTTTCAATGTCTGTGGATATATTACTTACAATATGTATACAGTAAGCTTATGTATGTATGTATGTATGTATGTATGTATGTATGTATGTATGTATGTATGTATGTATGTATGTGTGTGTGTGTGTGTGTGTGTGTATGTATGTATGTATGTATGTATGTATGTATGTATGTATGTATGTATGTATGATGTATGTATGTATGTATGTATATATGTAGGTATGTATGTAGGTAGGTATGTGTGTGTGCGTGTGTCTGTCTGTGTGTGTGTCTGTGTGTGCACACCTTTCATCTGTCATGTACCAAGTGTACTTTAGCTTCGACAATTTCTCTTTAATCTAGTCCTCGAGGCGTCATATGAAATTGAAGATACACAACTCATTTCCACGTTATTTTAACAGTTAACTACCCAATGGGGAAGTAAACGGTCGTTTGGCGGTGTCTAAAGAGAGATAGTATGGGTGTGGTAAGAAACTGGCAGTAAAAGTAATATATACTAATTGGGATACATCGTGATTCAACTGTGTGTATACTGCTGTACTTCATAACAATTATATTTGATGGAGTGTCTACCTAAATAACCGGGTCCTCAGAGTCACCATTTATTTCCGGCGCGGAAATATGTTATGTGTATTTACATCTCAATAATTACTGATATTTCACATTTCATTATATACACAAATAAAAAATGACAAATGTGCTGGCCCATGAGCTATTTTAAGAATAATGGATTGTTTGCGGGAACAGGAAGTGAAACTTTTAGGTAGTTAGGGAAATTTTTTTCGTGGGTCGTTTGGGAATATCTATTTCGCTGCAAGGTCGTATTCGATAGTCTGAATGAAAGATAGGCCTCACGGTATGGGAGACGCATGTACTCGAATAATGTTTTAGTTGCTTGGAGTAAAATAATTATACAATGGCTTGAATAACTGAACAATTTTACATCAGTTTATTTGATACAGTATTCAGAGCATTGTATTGACAGCATACATCGGTAGACGATCAAAAGATGATGAAAAACAAAATTCGTGGATTATACAAATTTTACAGTTAATGCATATAAATTGTCGAAGGTTGAAGATCTCCGCATCTATATCTTAAGTGTAAACAGTATTAACCATGCCTGCCCTACTTACATATTTGAAAATATAGAGAAAAGTGATAGACAATTCCTTGACAGACAGACAGACAGACAGACAGACATATACCTACCTACCTACTCACACACACACACACACACACATACACACATATGCAGAGATGCATACATACATACATACATACATACATACATACATACATACATACATACATACATACATACACACATACACACATACACACATACATACATACATACATACATGCATACATACATACATACATACATACATACATACATGCATGCATGCATGCATGCATACTTACATACACACACACACACACACACATACATACATACATACATACATACATACATACATACATACATACATACATACATACATACATACATACATACATACATACATACATACACACATACGTACATACATACATCATACATCCATACTCATTATGAGACTAAATAATTTCTGAAGACCAGTATTTTAAATTGTAACAGTTTCAGAACGTAGGGAATGATCACAACGCAATAATAAATGAAAATAACCATTAATTCCAGTAATTTAAGGACTTGTCTAACTGCTTTAAATTATCAATTTGAGACTAACGTTATCAGTACATTTTATTTCTATCGGAAGAGGGATTGTCGTGTCACCTGCAGCGTGAACGTCGTATGGTTAAAGAAGTGAAAGTAAAAGGTAGATTATCGAAACAGTAATCAAAACGACTAAATTAGCGTTTAAATCATTGCTTGCATCCAATTCCTATGCAACCGTGTAAGAGTGACATCACCGGTGTCCAGAGGCTTACTTAAAAAAAAAACGCTAGTTGTCATTGTGGGACCCATGTGATAGGCCAGGTAATCCAGCAATATCGTACACATTGATTTTTAGATAGAGGCTATTAGACACCGGAGGATGACTCATCGTTTGCGCAGCAAATAAACGATAAATAACATATACATTGCTAACATGTAAGCTTTCTTCCACGAAAAGTACGTTCAAATTATCGACTTGGGACTTTTGGCTTCTCGTTTTATCTGATTCATTCTGTTAGTTTTGCATAGTTTACAAGATGTATTTCACACTAAAGATTAACTGGAAAGCTCAGTGAACTGGGCATTTAACGTGGATCACGCTATACACATTTAGACTGTCAGATCACGAATGCATGAAGCTATTCATAGTAATAGCACCAAAGCTGAGAGGGGAAGGATACTTTGTGAATGCATTCACTACGTTTCATAAAACCTTTGGATATTAAACGGGATGAATAGTTTAGTTTCATCACTTTCACTTGAGTGAATGAGTTGGCATCTATCTGGACATAGGCGGAAGTGACGTACAGGCCTTGCTAGCGAACTTCCATTAAACATGTTGTCGACAACTTGTATTCAATAACAATAAAAAACAGTTGATAAGATGTTTAACGGAAGTTGCCTATAGGAAGGCCAGTACTTCACTTCCGCCTAAGTTCTGAGGGATGCCAGCTCCGTACTTTTGCTGAAGGTGAATGCTAACAGCGCAATTTATATCGTTTAATATCCAAGTTATTATAATACAAAGTGAATCTAGAAGGTATCCTATTCCTTTAAAAGTAAACTAAAAGAAAACTAAAAGAAACTGTGGTGCATATGCACATTAATCACATGTATAACTAAAGCAAATGGCACGACTTTATTCATAATTGCTTAAAAAGTGATATACATCACCTTCTACAAGTTAAATGTTATAATCCCAGGTCATTAACAAGTTTATTGCCGTATTATCTCACAGTCAAGGTGATGCCATTGTTATGAACCCTGACACATTGTAGAAGTTACTCAAAATGCTACTGTGCAATATATACAATATAACCAATTTTCATATTTTAATATGATACTCCATATGCCTTGTAAAATTAATATCGTTCCTATTGTAATCTGACCACTACAGAAAATAGATATAAAAATGAACAGTATAGTAAGTAATTTGTCAGCCGATCATATTGCATGGCAGGCATGTATTTCCCTTTATTATGTTTACTTTCGTAATTTAGAACGATTTGTCACTTGTGTGCAGTAAATTGAGAGCATGAAATGGGTGGTTAACAGTTCAAATTTATAGCATGGCCATACTAGCTAAGTAGGGATCTCCATGGTTACGATGAGTCATCGGACAGAATTGCGGTGGGAATGAGAAAATGTGTGAAATCTGCCGATGGTGAACATATCGCTAGTTACCAACTACAGTAATGACGAGATCCCTGGGAAAACCTTCAACATCGACGGTCCAACGGTGTGTTGATGATTATCGAAGATAAAGTTGTAGACGCATATAAAAAGACAATGCAAACGACGTATTACTCAATGTTGAAAAGAGTGAACTTTAGATGTGGGATCTTTTATTACACGTGTGTCAGTAAATAACTTATTTAGGCCGACTGCAGACTTGTGTGCATCAAACATCATATATTATACATTGTCTGTTGTTATTCAATATTGATCATTTGTGTTAAAGAGAGCGCGAAAAGTTGACTTCAAAATGTAATTGAAATAGTCTTGATTTCATTCCATTGAACCATTACATCTGTAGAAGTGAGAAACGACTATCTAGGAAATAGCAACCCTTTTATATACATTATAGTTTGGTTTGTGTTTTTTGTAATTGGGGATTAGGTGATTAGGATCGTTCCTTTGAATGTAGTTGACAAGAAGACCTTATACTATTAACTGAGATATAGATCTTTACACCAGTGCATTGTCCTTGAAGCTTGACTGTTAAATGCAAAGTCATTGTCATGACCATTAAAACTGCCCTGTAATGTATTCTTGTGTCCTGGTCTGCTTCTCAAACATATACATTGATTGCCAGCGTCTTTGAAGTTTGCAGGAAGAATTTGGTGTGATTTCGTCTATCAAATGCAAAACCAGAAGCGTACCAGCAATATTGATGGTTTCTAATTCTAAATTCCAAAGTGCTTGCTCCACGAACATTTTAGCTGCATGTACATCCCCAAAACGTTTTTTGGGGGTTATTTTGCCTTCTGTTTGTTTTTACGTATGTTTTGTTTGTTAGCTTTTGTGTCACTTTACAACTTAGTCCACAGCGTTGATTGCAAACACACATACTATGGTGTCAATATTGAACCTATACAGTAAATATTTGTAATGAAGAAATGTTGCAAGTTTCTCGAAGTCGATAAGGACCTAGAATGCTCGAGGTACACTGTATCCACGGTAACAACAATCCAGTATGACTCAGCGAGTAGCTTGAAGACAGAGCAATCGATCGATTGCGGTAGATATCCCTTTTCTTGGCTTCATTAAGGCCAACTTATCTCTTGATGTCCAGGGCCTACTATATGATACGGAAGCATAGACTAAACTGCTAATATATATATTGCAGTGTATGCGTTTGCATCAAGCGCCCGTACTGACGAAGTTGCAAGTTATATATGAGGCTAAGGTTTACAACTCATGCAGAAGCATTATGCTTGATGTTATGCATTGGCCCTAACTGCCATGAAATGACCCGTAAAGGCTGAATCTACTGTAGCTCTTGTCTCTATGGAAACATAATGTGCAATTCCAAATCAAATCAGCAATAAATCATACATGTATCATTTCTACACTTAAATTAAGCAATGACCCAGGGGGAAAACAACAACAGTGAAGGTTTAGAGTTGCCGTGCCGTGCATTCTCAGCAAGATCATGGTTCTCGGAGGATGATGTCTAAAGTGCTATGAACGACACGGTGTCCTATGAGTTGATGCTATCAGAGCAAAGTTTGAGATTTAGTATCAAATAGTTCACCTGACTTGCAATGGTTTGAACAAGGAAACGTGTCGCTGTCGTATACATTTTACAAATGGTGGCAACTTTGTGTGCGTCTGTATACATTATATTAACATCAGATAGACATTGTGGTTTTTCGGTTCCAAGGGCCAAATCAAAAGGTAGGATAGTGATACACCTGAAATTCTTTTTATGAGACCAAATGAATGGTTAGGCACAAAAAGGAAGTGACGTTCCCGGTTTTACCATACCCGCCATTAACCAAGTCAAAGGTCATTTAGACAGGAAATGCTATCGTCCACCCGTAACCGACTGTGCATGGCTTTTATGTTTTTCTCTCTCACAATACATTTCATTTCTACACTATGCTAAAGTGACCAAGTTACTGAATAGTGCAAATATCTTCGAAAGCTATTGTCAATTTTGTTCACAATCTTTGGTCAGGACTCTTATTGAAGTTATGGCAAAGGAAATTTCAAATTCAAATTTATCAAGTGTCACCGTAATCTATATATTCAGCGCGAATCGTCCTCTTACCTTCTTTACCTAAAGAAATGCTCATAACATTAATTTACTGTGATTAAAGAAGTGCACTCCTTTCCCAGGGATCCAGATTCTATATGATGAGTTGATACTCCCAATTCCTTTTTTGATGGTTTCAGGAGGAAACAACTCAGTCTCTTGTTCTGATTGTGTTGTATAGTTGGTATTAACGCGTGAAATACTTCATCAATTACTGATAATATCTATAGAGCATGTCGGTAGAATTGGAAGAATAAAAAAATGCCCTGGAGCACGGAAGTTGCAGCGAACTTTCGTTGCTTTGAATTGTAATAAACGTAGGCAGTCAAGGCACCAGGTGAGGCAAACCGTCACAAATCCCCACATGGGATTACAAAAGATACAAAAGTTCACTTAAAGGTCGAAGTGGCGCACGGCATCTAATATTCGGATAATTAAATTTGAATGAGCAATTATTTCGTTTCAGACCAGTAAATCAACAGAAGCGAAGTACAAATAAACAGGCCTGGCGAGGAGAATGATAATGATGACTACCATACTTCGTATGTAGCTTTTACGTTACATTTGACTGCATATCTAGGCTTCCTCACACGTGCTACCTGGATATGATGTTAGACGGCTGACTTCGGTCAATTCTGTCGTCTGAACACTTCATCATCTGTCCATGACATTAAAGTTGTGATGAGGTCTTTTGAGTTAACTCTAAGTTAAATAACTCTCAGTGTTACGAAAATGATGGAGAAGACATCTACTGTTTAACAAGATGACATTTACTTTGTTGGACAGCATGAATTACTTTGATCAATGGTGTAACTTAAATATCATGCGCGATAGGGAGTACTGTCTGGCGATAAACCCTTACACAAGCAAATATTCTGAAGTATAATAGGAAATTATATCATGAGAACATTAATTTTGTACTAGTAGAATGATATGGTCATATCTTTACAAAAAATGCTATATCACTATAAAACATGAATGCGCGGTGAATTTCCAAGAATTTCAAAGATGAAGTTATAAAACAAAGATTTGCCGCAATCATACTAGCATATGTATTGAAGCAAAAAGTTGTGGTAGCATCAAGTATCAACAAAGTTTAATTGATATCTGAAAAAGTCAATACTTTTGGGGGGAAATAACCGTCCATTAAGTATGGAAGATTTAGGCACGGAACACTATATACTTTTTTTATTTTGAGATATATTATTTAGTTCATTTACCTGATCCGTCTCCACTTCCTTCGTCTGGAAGCAAAGTTAACTGCCACTCAAGCAATGCTGCACATGGTGTTACTGTAATAGACACCGGTGTGTTATCCTCGTCAACCGAGAAAAAGAACCTGAAATTATACAAAATATAATAGTAAACCATAGGGCTGCTGGAATCGGTACAATTTTTATACGTCGCTATGTTCAATCTTCCATGTAAGCAACTGTTGGACATGATGGTAATAGTTAAAGGTAATGCCAATTTCGCCTGAAAACGTGGTTTTAGTTAAAGAATTTGCTCATTTACGTATGTAAACTGAACCATAGAAGAATTAATTCTTATAGTTGGATGTACTCGAGATTTTTTGCTTTCCCTGGGACTTTATCAGATCATTATTCTGCGGTCTCGACCACAAACGATCAGCTGTGTTGAAATTGCTACACGTGGCATTAGATAAGATCAATAAAGCCTCAGGGCAAAATCGAATAGAAACTTTAGTCTACCGTCTTGGGGTTTTCAATTTCTAGCTGACAGAACATATGTGCTGATTAAACTAACAGTATACTAACCTTTTTACGGAGTCCTTAAAAATGTACGCTCTGAACTCCGACCCGTCCAGTAAATACCCCGTATCATGAACAATACCTATAGGTGCCGACGGAAAGTCGTAATATTCTTCTTTCCTCCTCGGAAATTCTTGTGAAATAATCAGGGACGGCGTTAGGAGAATATAGAGCCACGTTGCTAAACATACTGTAAACGATGCCATCTTTGTGTGAAATCTATATTCGGGAACAAAAAAGGGAACAAGGAGAAACGTAAGTGGGATCCAGTTACAAAGCGCATGCTAAACCTCCTTACAGACAAAATAAGTACTTGGAGAATTGTAACTTCAGACCATAAAACATCTGTAGAATCCACTGGCACCAGAGACCCGTCCATCCTAAGTAAATGTAGTTGACACACTGTGTATCCATAACAGGGAAATTAAATACACAATAAATACACTGAGAAATTGTTCAGGACCCTTGGGTTAGGAAAGGTTTATGTAGTTTGTGTTCATTTATCAAACTTTCACTACATCCTCAACCTTTAACGTTTCAACGAATGGATTTGAAGAAGAGAATATTGAGGTGGTCTTCGTCCATGTATTTCCTTCTTTTTCGCTGTAAATTTATCAATTATCAAAATGTATCGCAAACATGTTATGCAAAGTTCTGCTCATCGGTATTTAGTAAGAAACAATTGCAATCGTGTGTTGCACCCAGTCTCAATGAAAAAAGAACACATTTTCGCCGTTTCACTTAGCTTGCCACTGAGATTACCATCTTAAAAATTGTAATTACATTCATGTATGGATTCTAAAATACCTATAATTAACGAGTAATTGTTCCCGTCCTAAAATTATTCCCGCCAAAGCGACTCTGAATGGGAATATAGTTATTTAAATTCGTCTCGCCAACACAACAGTCACTTCACTAGTAATCTCATGGATTAACAGAAATCGGTAATTTAAAACTCAATTCCTGAAATACTTTTTGAGTGTAACCAGTTGTACATTGAAATTTTCCTTGGCTTTTCAATTCTAGATAAAGTAGACCAACTTACTGGCAGGAATGATGGGTACGTGTATTGTAATTATGCAGACAGTAAAAAATTACTTTTCCACCGTTTGACGCTTACTGCATTTAGCAAAACTGTACTGAAACTATGAACATTGTCTTAATAGCATGCAAATATATACATAACTTAGGACAGATGACGCACTTCGTTTTTAAAATGATTTATTTTTCTTTAATCCATCTCTCTCTAGATTTCATAGTGATTGTGCCATTAGATAACCTATTATGAGCAAGACCGTCTGGCCTTTACGATGTGTTGCAATATTCTTACCAGAATAATGAGTTTCCCTGCACATATATTTTCAGTTCGTTTGAAAATCAAATGAAGTAATGCTAACTAGCGTTGTTGAATTCGGTAGTTTTCTAACATCCATTAGTTGCTTCATTCCATCACGACTTCGAAGTCGACTTTGAATTTCATTATAGTCAAATCTCTTATCAGTGGATATTTTTTGGCGACTTTGTTGTAGGCAATTATACACACTTTAGTAACGGATAAAGTTTATACAAACTGTTTTATGGAGTCATTGCTAAATATAATAGTAACAATACGCGGTGCAATGTGACGCATGGTCGTTTAATGTACGCAAGCGCAGAAGTTTGTGACGTGAACCCCCCCCCCCCACCCCCACCCCCACCCCCCATCCCAGCCCAATTGCATTTGTACAACCTTGACAGTTAACGTTGTTTGCAGTTTTGGGTTTAACTAGAAAGTGTCTTCGATGAAGATGTAATTTAGTGGTTTCCATGCTCTAGTTAACATCTGACTTTTGATCCATTTAATGTAGTCTCTGAACAGATACTCAAAATTTCCCTTTATTTCTCGAATTCTCTAATTTCTGTTTCATTAGACAATTCCAATTTTACGCTCCCAAACAAACAAACTAACGTGAGTAAACACAAAATTAAAAGCATATAAGAGAATATTTTATTGCCTACAAGATCCGAAATGGAGAAAAGAAGTTAGCGAATGCGCTAAGGAATGTCAAAATTGTAAGAATAATGGATATTACACTATTGAAAGATAATGTTCACACGACGGCTGTGAGTTCCTTGAAAAATAAATCTTGCTGACGCAGCTCGACAAATCAATCACGGAATATTGCCGTTGACCTTTCACCTCAAAGAATATTTTATTCGTTTAATTTCATAGTTTTTTATGAAGTGTAAAACAAATTCATCAATATGCATAATTTAATGGACCTTATCTTTCTAGAAATAACATCCACTTTGATGTACGGTCATAAATTTTCTGTTCCTTCGTGTATGAATCGTTAAATTTAGAAATACCACTTCAGGGAAAATCACGACTCAACGATGTAGTGTCCTCTAGGTTAGCATTAATTACTTCGTTTTAACCGTCAATTCCTTCGTCTTGTTTGTCATATGATCGTTAATTTGTTTGACTTTTCTTCCTCTTATACCATTTACTTCTCCACTATGAGTGCGTTCTCAGGGTGTTTCCCGGTTTTGGATATTTCAATGACGTTAAATTCCAATTACTCGACGATAGGAGCTCTCTGAATTGAATTCTTTGCACATTTCGAACTCGTGTACTGCAAATATTGAGTCGAGGAGATGTGAACCGTACTAGTGATCTCCGTACTTTACGCAATGAGGTGTGTACTTTATAGGGAAGTTATGTTGTTTGAGCTATTGAACGTTATCTCCGGTGTAATTTGAATGACGTAAGCAGGAGATCTTTAAATTCATATAGCGCCACTTTCTGTTTGAAATTATATCACAATTTATCAGTATAAATAGTTGAGCTGCTATCTTTGATAATGCTAGTGACAATATAATCGGGGAGATGAATTTCATACTCAGGGTTTACCACCCCTCAAACACCTAACACCCCCCCTCCACATACAACACCGTCGTAAAGATATTGTTTTAGGCCTAGAATATTCAGAGGTAACCTTCAAGGTGTTAACATTGGCCTGTAAAGTACTATAATTTCGGGAAAAAACACGTAGCAAACGTACAACAAACTTGGGAAGCAAGAAGTGGCTTTTGTCATTTCGAATAAGTCTGGGTGCAATAGAATAGTAGAGATTAATAATTTTCCCACAATCATCTTGTGTCTGTTTGTTTATTAACATTGAAGTGGCTTTTATTATTGTGTAATTCATGGACTCGTATACTGGTAAAAAATTATTTCAAATTGATGGTTTATAGTGTTCTATCTTTGATTTTATATGCAACCTTTGTTCATTCATTCATATCCGTTTTCAAAGTCGTTGTTCATGCATTTCTTAAAAGTCACCCAATTATCTATTTCAAGTGTGTTCATTTACCGTTTCATCATTTCGTTAAGAAACAGATTGCGTATTAGGTGTATCACTGCAATACTCTCGTGTGAATATCTGGGTCAAGCAAGGTCACAAATGTCAATGGTCATTTGGAAGCCGACATTTAGACATGAGAAAATCGATAATTGTACTGCTATATGTAGTTTTCATATCTATATTTAGATGTGTCAATTAAAAGGTAATGAAAATCGCCGCTGGAAGCGACATCAGCTGAAACGACCGCCGGGGTTCATTTATAAGATTCTGGGTATTTGGCAATTGATGTATTGAGGCTCGTGCCCAAAGTACGGGTACAGGTACGCGTCTTGGAGGTAAATTAATTTGCAAGTGCGTTTTTCTGTACTTTTCTGTCTTTCTCGCGTCTCCCCCTCCCCCTTCTATCTGTCTGTCTGTCTGTCTGTCTGTCTGTCTGTCTGTCTGTCTGTCTGTCTGTCTGTCTGTCTCTTTCTCGCTTATAGGCTGTCTCTTTCTCTCTATCTATGTTTCTCTTTCTTCACGACTCTCTCCCTCCTCCACTCAAAGTTCTCTCCCTCTCATCCGATGGATGATTACTCTTAGCTTTGTCCCACACATGGAAGGAGTCAAATATTAAAAGACACGTTACTCTATCTGTTGACACCCCTACAAGCCGACAGTTCATTGACCAGCCACCAACCAAGTTAGTTAGTGACGGAAAGAATATCTGTAGGGCGGTTGATAGAAAAGGATGAATGAACATACCAATGTATTGATTGCTTGATGGGGAGGGTTTTGCTAGTTGAATTATGGGATGTACAAATGAAATGATTAGACACGGATATATGGATGGCGGGATAAGTGAACGAACGAACGAATGGATGGTGGCACAGAAGGGCAAGTAAGACATGTATGCATCCATCCATGCATGCATCCATCCATCCATGCATGCATCCATCCATCCATCCATCCATCCATCCATCCATCCATCCATCCATCCATGCATGCATATACACACATACATACATACTGTATATACATACATACATACATACATACATACATACATACATACATACATACATACATACATACACACACACACAGACAGACAGACAGACAGACAGACAGACATACATACATACATGCATGCATGCATGCATGCATGCATACATACATACATACATACATACATACATACATACATACATACATACATACATACATACATACATACATACATACATATCGGCTAGGTAGGCAGGCAGACAGACTGATGAGTCGATATTGTCAATATTACTTAAAATAAGGAATTTAATTGGTTTTAAATCGAATCTTTTAATCGATAGCATGACAAGATATGTGATCATTAGTAGGCATGACGTCATTTTTAATCTTTAGTTTCTAGTGGTCATCAAGCAACTAAGAATGCGCACATTGTATCAACACAATCACATTTGTGCAAGGTTTGAATGGATTTCTTTTTGATCTGTCACGTTCGCACATTGACGTCCTTTTGAAATGAAACGTACTAGTCATCCCTTCCTTGAACTTGGCCACGTAAGCTGTGATTTTAAGCGGTTACAGACTCAACAATATGCCATGTGGGTGAGCTGGGCGTTGCATATTTACTGCATCCCCAGAGAGGTATGGGTTAAAAGAGAACAACATAATTGGGAAGTGTACAGCAATATGTAACAAGTTTCTCTGTCAACGTAAAACCACCAGCTGGCCTGAACCACTGAACAGTAGATCAGAAATTAGCTATTTCGTTGAGTTTACCGCTTTTTGTCATCAAATGTGAGGCAGGACAACAGACGTAACATAGCACTTATCGTGTACTTAAACCCAATGTTTCTTATTCTTTGGATGACTAGGAATTCGAACCCCAGCAAATCAAAATATTTACAAAATCGTTCAACTAACCGTTGATCAAACCTTGGACAGTTTTCTTTTGTCTAAAGGATAACCAGAATAGTTCGTTATTGTCACTTTTAATCAAACATCTTACACCCTGTGAGTCAAGTTTAGCGTAGTATCATAACTTTATTGCTGTATTCCTGTACTATAACGACATTCCACAAAATGACTGCCTCTTTCCTAATATACATTGTACCAGCCCCTTCATTATAAGACGCACGCGATACTACATGGCTACATTATTTTCACGAAATGATCTTGATGAATTCAGTCACTTGACAAAACTTTTGACAAAATATTTTGATAAAGATACTACAATTTCAGTCAAGAATAAAGTTCAGCGGGAAAAATACGGATGTTGGGGAGGTCAAAGTGTTAGTTCAGTGTTGTCTCCATCCTGTCTTGTTTGGACAACTAACTGTCTGCCAGGGGGTAGGATTTGTCAGTCAGCTGTGTCGATAGCTTTGTAGAATGTGTATGTAGTATATACAGTTAGCCACATTCCGTGACCTGAGATCCAAAGTAGACGTCTATGGGGCATCCCCTGGGGAAGGAATGGCTACAAACTCCGCATTTTGGATATGAAGAGTTTATATCAACAGTTTGAAGGGAGGGCCATTGACTGAATTCGTGTATTTTTGAGTAAGGTTTAAAAAAAAAGTTGAATGCCAATGATGGCGCCTTGAATATGCACTAGGTAGGACAGACTGGGCCAAAGGTCACTGAATTGTCAAAGTTTGTCACCATTTTTGAAGAATTGCACACATATGGTACAGACATATCCGTCTGGTCTGAAAGTGAGTGTTTATTTGATTCTGACAATGTGATATTTGACATCACCGGAATTCACCGGAATGATTGTCCCTCCATGAAAACAGAATGCCTAACATTTTCAAAAATCACACCGACTACAACTTATTTCTACAGCACTGAAAATTACCATGAACTCTTTGACATTGAGATTTGACCTTGTGGTATGAAGGTTTCGACGGATGCACTTCTGACGTTTAAAGGTGTAGTCTTAAGGAACATAATAATACACTGGTCATGTCAGAAACATTGACCTTGAAGGAAAAGGTCAAGGTTAGTGTTCTCAATATTGAGTACACAACAATCAAAAAGTTCTTTTGTATTACACACAGGTAGCCTTAACCCAACAAAAATGATCAAGGTCAACTATATTATTGGTAATGAAGGAAAGACAGTTATATATATTTGGTCATTACTATGATTTACTTAATGTTATAAATATGCTGGCTATTAAGAGATTTGTTACTAGTCGCTCATAATTTAATTCCAAATATATGACACTATGATTATCTTTCAATTTCAATCTGCAGTGCATGGTGGTCTTCTATTCACGTGAATCCTATCAGAGTGATGCTAGCATGCATAGCTAGGGGTTAATAAGATATACGTCAATTTTACCACCAACATAGGTTAACATTACAATATTAAAAATGTACATGAAATCAAACGGATACACAGACAGACATACAGACGAGTTTATTAGACTAAGTGTCCCAGTATGTGTGTCAGATTGTCTGTCAGCCTATCTTGTCTCCGTCTACATATCTCTAAGAATGGGCATTCGTGCCACGTTACCATTGCATACATATCATAAAAGTGTCTTTAAGCCTTATCTGTTCAGTGGAAAGAACGAGATGATGTGATTGATATCCAAATAAGAACCAGCAATCGGACATTGAAAGTGTAACGACCAGGGCAAAGGTCATGCTCGTCCTCCTGAGTACATACGTTTGATCAATACGATCGCTTCAATCACTGCTATCCTCCGAGGCTAGCAAAGCAAATTAACTTCCGTCATTTCCTCATTTGAATTCGCGGTCTTATTGTCTAGGGCAAGGAGGCCATGCGTGCAAGAAGCAATACGAAGGCCGATAGCTCTAGGCTCACAGAGTCCAATGGATTGAGGTGTTGCAAGGACCATGTAAATGTAGGCTGTTTCTAGCTGCATATGTTGAAGTTAATGGACAGGCGAGAGAAATACTTAAACTTCCAAATCACTAATGGAATAGCGTATAACTGTAAATTATATTCTAGTTTGTTTCTGAAATCTAAGGCAGCCACTGGTCTTCCGAATACTGAAAAATCATGACTATACTACGGAGCGCACACTATTCCCATGTGTATAGGGGTACCAGTATTAGTATTCTACACAGACCAGCTGTTTAACTCAGCCTAAAAGTGTCTGAATGGTGAATGTTGGTAGCAAAGGTTTCTTTGAATTTCACGCCTAGTACTAGAGAAACGATTCAGCGAAGGAGAAGAGATCTACATGTAAGTGACGGATCGCATCCCTATGAATACTCTAGGTATATGAAGAGTGAGTACATACGACTCCAAAGTATCTCCGCGTGTCAATATACATGTCTCATTCGCTTCGGTTCATCTGTGTTACGTTTACGCTCATCATTTCCGAGACAATCTTTCAGTCAATCTATTCCGCGTTCGTCAACATATCTCTGTCATGATTTTTATGCGAAATCTTCTTTAGCAGTCAAACATTACGGTTTTTTGCGAGAAGATGACATTTCGTGGTCTTTTTGTTAATTGAAATACTAAGAGACTAGCGTTGTTATTCAAAAATAGTTTACATTGATTAATTTTCCATAATAAAAATAATTTAAGAGATCTATATGCATTTGTAATGAGAAGCAATTTTTTTTGTAATTACATCCAAAGTATTGGTCGATTTTTTAAAATGTCTTGATTAAAACATCGCAGAGTAAGTACTAATTAATACTTCCAGAAATTAAGTGGTTATTACTAGATGTTCAATAAAATCGTGATAGACATTTAGGCTTACCTTCGAAGATAATTTGGAGCTTTTCCGTATTTTTTCTTGAGTTCAAGTCCAAGTTTAACTCTTGAAGCCCGTACGAACCATCATAAGAATTAATGCGAAACCATTGACTTTAAGACTATATCCAATATTACAACACGATTTAGCCCGCCTCTCTTAATGACACCGAGTGATAAATCGATCAGACTTCAGTACTTGGTCTCGTTGCCAAACATTTCCGTGGAGTCAGCAGAACAGATTCGCTGAATTGCATGTCTTTCCAAAGTAGCAACTTAATATAAAACAACGAATAACACACGTGGGAGGAAAGTGTCACCCCTCGACACAGCAACGTAAAGATGAACACACCTCTTTAAAATCATGAAGAGCGCCGAGTTAGACTATAATTCTACACAAGTTCGCCTTCGGACTCTTCCATCATCACACAGGGTGGAGTAGGGTAGACTGTGGCGAAACGATGGGCCGACAAAATTCTCACTTAAAGAATAATTTGATACATTTATCGGCGATAGAAAATAACAATTTAGACGTGTTTTCAATCAATTACGACGAAACCCTTTATTTCCGCGACTGTTTTTATATAAATCACGTCTGAACGGCAATCAAATTGTTCAAAATTGTTTCTGAGTGAATGATATAGCTTGTTGAAACTACGAAGCTTTCGTGTTATCGCCAAGGACAATTTATTCAAGAATTTCTTGAAACAATTATTTCGAAATTAAATAAAGAATTAAAGTCTGGGATTCGAACGAATATCCGGACGCGAAGGAGAACCGGTAAAGCGAGATGTCGACGCCTATAGTGTTGTCACGGCAACAGAGCCAATATGCTTTACGGGATTATGCCCGGAGAGTGTTATTGATCCATTTTGTCCTCAAAGAACTATATGTGTTCATTTTTCCTGATCAAAGATAGACATTTTCAGCCGCTTGATGCTACTCCCAAAGTTAATGAAGCAAAACTACGACGACTAGCCACTTCAATTTAACGATTTGTTTCTCTCTCTCTCTCTCTCTCTCTCTCTCTCTCTCTCTCTCTCTCTCTCTCTCTCTCTCTCTCTCTCTCTCTCTCTCTCTCTCTCTCTCTCTCTCTCTCTCTCTCTCTCTCTCTCTCTCTCTCTCTGTCGTTGTCTGTCTGTCTGTCTGTCTGTCTGTCTGTCTGTCTGTCTGTCTTTCTCTTGCTCCCCACCCCACCTTTCTCTCTCTAGAACCCCACCTCCCTCCCCATCCCTCTCCCTTTTTATCTCACTCCCTCTGCCTCCCACTCTCTTTCCCTCTCTCCACCCCTCCCTCTTTCAATCTCTGACTGACTGACTGACTGACTGATTGTCAGTCTATCTAGTCTGTGTCTGTCTGTCTGTCTGTCTGTCTGTCTGTCTGTCTGTATGTATGTCTCTGTCTGTTTGTCTGTACATGTCTGTCTGTCTGTCTGCCTGTGCTTGTTTTCTCTTTCTGTGTCTGTCTGTCTGTCTGTCTGCCTGTCTGTCTGTCTGTCTGTCTGTCTGTCTCTGTCTGTATCTCTCTCACTCTCTCTCCCCGTCTGTCTGTCTGTCTGTCTGTCTGTCTGTCTGTCTGTCTGTCTGTCTGTCTCTCTCTCTCTCTCTCTCTCTCTCTCTCTCTCTCTCTCTCTCTCTCTCTCTCTCTCTCTCTCTCTCTCTCTCATAATCTTGAGTAATCATCATAGCGTAACACGCTATGTACTTTACTGCCTAGTGATTTAAATAGCCTATAATCCAATATACTAATCTATTTTGATTTTATTTATGAATTGTGCACGTGGTAGTCTAACCTTGACTCGTGTTACTATTACTTTCTGAAGTGGTAAATGCGTCACAAAGACTGCCTACTGAGCAAGCTGTGCGGTATGAATCGATCAACTCTCTTTTCTCACCCGATATTGTTATTACAACCGCAGTCGAGTTACTTTATTAACGCAATGATCACTGATACGAAATAAACCCAGGCGCCATACTTGGCATATTCTCACATAGAACCGACGGTGAAATCGACAGCATTTGAAAGAAAAGAAATTGACTAGCGCCATGGCATCTCTGAAATTACGCTACGGAATATATATATATATATATATATATATATATATATATATATATATATATATATATATATATATATATATATATATATATATATATATATATATATATATATATATATATATATATATATATATATATATATATATATATATATATATATATATATATATATATATATAACATTACATACTAAGGCATGGTGATTCGAACTTGTGTTTCGGCTTCACCTTCCAGACACAGTTTTAAAATGACACAATGTCCTTTTTATTAAGATCACAATTCTAAACATCTAACTGTGTGAAAATATAAGATTAGAAGTTAAGCTAGGCGAAAGAGTAGTACAAGAACTGCCTATAGTGATTACATCATCTTGAAGACACATATACTAGCTATGAATATTAAATGTGTATTAAAATCCAAACGAGTTTACTTTAAAACAATTTGATCACAGAAGATACTTACACAGACGGCCATTATTAAATTAGACCAAACTAACTTATTTCACTTTATGAAATTGTTCGCAGTTTTGCATCGAGAGCAATCATTGAGGTCACGGGGTCATTGTAAAATAACGTCTAAGCGTATCACTGTGTCAATCGCAAACGTTTCTTGACGTATGGCGATATAAAGTCAATCTGTAGAATAGAGAACTAATTCCTCTGTGATCTATCTTTTTTGTGGCAACAATTCTGATTCAGTTCCCGGCTAAGATTTCCACATGTATGTTACATCTTTACCCGATCTTTCACAACTCACGCCCATATCGCTCACCCCTCAACCGCTGCCCCCCAGTTTTATAATATTTCTTTTTAAATACCTAACTGAGGTTTTTAGAAAATGTATATGGATATTGTGCTCTATCTCATCTATAACTCATGTTGGAACACGTCAAACCCATGCGTGTACCTGTATCCGCACAATGAACCCCTAACTGTCCTGCTATGAACATGTGCAAACCACCCTCCAACAAATTCTTTTTTCAGCCTTACCATTTAATAAATTGCTATAGTGCTGAACATACCCAGATAAGGATAAAAATCTGTCCAGTTTCTAAAGAATAGAAACACATTTTTTTCTTGAGAAGATGAATTGAAGAAGGTCACTTTTATGACGAAATGAAATACTCCGTATTTAGAATTTTCATTTTATCTTCTTCTTTTTATAAGCTTACACCCCCATAATTTTAAATATCTCGAGCGGTTTAAGCAAATATAGCCGAAACCTAGCTATAAAATAATTAAATGTTAGCATTTGAAATGCGAATCCTAATCAATATCTAAGTAATTATTTATGTCGGACAAGGTGTCAAATATAACACCCACTTGCGTCCCGTTTTTAGGGTAAAATGACTAATATTTGATATCAGTCTTGCCATCTCAAAAGATTTATGTTAACGGAGGTACTTACCTTCTAAAAAACCTGTACTAGTTGCCTCCTCTCTCAATGCTGGAGTCTTTCATTTGTACTTTGGTTTAAATAGAATATTTGCCGTACCTATTGAGAGAACGGGAAAAGATAACTGTAAGATCGCCGCTGGAGATATTTCATATGTCACGGATACTATAAATACGAAATAAATCAGTCTTGGTAGATCCTATTTTTTTTAGCTATTAAACTACTTAGATTTATTCAGCGGCGTCAGACACGGATGTAAACGATAAATTTGGCTGACCCTCAAGCTTACCAACAATGTAATATGAAAAAACTTTTATGTGAAGTAATCTGCTATTACTACCTAACACGTTCCGTGGAAATATAATAATGGGAATAATTATCCTGCTTGAATGATTTCAGATTATAGGAGCTCTTCAGTACGGAGACGTCGCTTCTGAAATGACACGGTGTGTGTTATGAAAGTCACCTCTTTAATATCACTCTTGTTCCAAGGCGTCGGCCGACAACTCGAAGAGCAGACAGTGTCTGCCGTTGCAAAATGCCCATAATGTGAAATTGACAAGACGCTTCGTAAGCATGTCTCACTTGCCGTTTCATGTACTCGATCCATCAGCACATGACTGTTCAACATTTTACTTCCAATACATCCTAATTGCACCATCGTGACATACAATTAAATCTGTGAAACCTCTAATGTTATGGTGCCGGAAGTCAAATTAATAAACCTACCAGACGCCTTTCAGACCGATCGATTATTTTATAATTAAAACTTTCTTTCATACTTTTGTTGAACGTACGTTTGACATTTAAACCAGTTAGACGTATTGGTTTCTATACGATATATGATTCCATGTCTTGGAGATGACAGCAACAGTATTTCGAAATCGTTCTGGGGAGCTCTAAAATCCGTGATCATAAGAAAGATAAATCGAGGCTATAAGTTTTGTGATCTGAAAGATTTGTTGATCTGTTTCAAATCTGTTCATTTACGGTAAGAACATCCCACCCCACCCCCACCCCCACCCCCACACACCTCGCAGAAACGTTTAAGCCGGATTAAAACAATCTATTTCAAATGTCAAATATGTGATTTCCTAATATATTCAGGATTGCCATAATTGTTTTATTTCTCTTTACTGTATACATAATTACCTATTCATTTATTACTGTGGAGATAGATGTTATTTAAAAAAAATGAAATATACATTTTTTGTAATCTAACTAATTACAAATGTTAAATATAGCTATAGAAAGATTATTAAAGTTGTCAACTTCTTGTTGATCACCATACATCTCATAGCTACCGTTGCTGTACATGTTTAGTCACCCAGTGCGCTGACATATATATTGTAACTGAATATAATATTCTACGTGGGATACATTTATGACAGTTAGATACAGTATATCTAATATGTTACCTCGCTCTGAAGAGCCTTATAGAACATTGGCGGGTGTATGACGACCATTTAATGTTACAAATTGATTGAAATATAAAAATTATATGAAATTAATTTGTGTTTTCTTGAATCTTAATTAATTACTGTAAATGTTCTCTCAAGTAATTTGATGAACTGAGTGGGTTTGCATGATAAGTCATTTTTGTATACACTGACCTACATATCAAATGGCAGCGCTATATATATACAGTTACTTCGTATTTCACGTATTTTATTAAGCAGACTTGTGGACAATTGATTAGCCCGGATGTTAGTGACTTAGGCATCCTAACGAACAGTGTTAATGATTGGGTTAAAGGTCTCATCGCTATCGTCTGACAACTAAGTCGGCGAAAATCCAATATACAGTTTAGCGGGCGATATTAATATTTTTGGGAACTGCTTACAGCACGTGCACTATTTTCGTCAACATCCATGGTATAGATATAATATAGAGTTTATTATAGAAAGAAAATTATAGTTCGTAGTATGAAATAGAAACGGTTAGTTACTAGGTAATGGGAGTCAGAACAATGGCATAAAGCTAGTCGAGTCTGACCTCACAGATACTGGAATGTTACAAAGTTACTAAGCAAAGTAACTAGAGGGCAGTGTAAAGTAAATATTAGATAGAAAACAAATAAATAAATAAATAATTAAACACAAAATGTACAATTAATGGATATAGTAATTTTAGAAAATCACGTAATCAAAATCTAGATGGTTGAAAGACAGAACTTTTGTCGCTGTAGTGGGTAAAACACATTGCCTGGAACACTAGAAGTTTCCTAGCTAACTCGAAACTAACAGTAAGTTTCTATTCCCACTACGTCACGTGTTAGTCTCGACCTAGGAGAAAAACGTCGTCATGTGAGTTTTTTTGTATAGGTCTTATACACAGCTATGATCTAGCTTTCTCTCGGCAAGTCAAATTGACTGATAGACAGACGGATCTTAATGCAAGTTGTCATGTCCAGTCATCCTTTTTGTTCAATCATCTTATATTGTGTTATATTTATTCCCTAATGTCCAAATACCTAGCTATACAGTGTATCCAAAACCATTAAACACCAAACATGACCAAGGTACGTGTATACCAGCCTTTTTAACCAGAAGATATAAGTCTGTATATAGAATTCCAAAAAACGCCAATAGAGGGCAGGCAGGCAGGCAGACAGACAGACAGACAGACAGACAGACAGACAAACAGACAGACAGACAGACAGACAGACAGACAGACAGACAGACAGACAGGACACATACAGACTGAAGCAATGGGGAGAAAATATAAAACACAAACACGGAAAGAGCCACATAAGATGTCAACCATACTACGTCACAATGGCCTTACATTTTACTTTGATAACGAAATACAGCTTACCTAACGCATAGTAATAGCTATGGGACACGTGTGACACATATATTTGACCTAATTTATGTACAATTATGATAGTATATCAGCTATGGTCTATGTCATTTGTTAGACTTCATATATATTTTAATGCTGTACTGTTTGAATCGTGGACACTATTGAATTTCCTATATCACTCGTTCCTTTACATAGTACGCGCGCCTTCACCACAAATCATGTCATAAGGCCATCCATATTTACATAACAAAATTGAAGTAATTCTATAACATCTAAAGTTATGCCATCCCGTCATGTATTTAGAACGAAGAAAAGCGCTGCTATAACCACCAGCCGTGAAAGTAGAAGGCTCGTATATGCGACGTCGAACGTTCGTCTGACTTAATGCGCATGTGCGATATACTCTGCGACTGCAACTTATCTTGACCCAATTATTTGACAAGCACACTTTAGTTTATAACACCTTGTCATTGAAAAGTTGATGACGGCTACATGTAATATTCTAATTTCCCATCGTTCGCAATACCAGTCAGAATTATGAATACTGTCACACGGATGATTATGAATTTGAATGGATTTTTTAAACATGAAAAATAACACACACAAAAGACAAAGCTGGCAGCAAGTAGTGACTGATGTCAGGACAGACCGATCAAAATATATCTCACCATACTTGTTCTAATCGCCGATGGTAGGTGGTTACAAATGATAACCATTACCCCGCCAAATTCACCGCTAAAATTTTGGGGGATTTCAACTGATAACCACAATATAATATTGACCGACGTATTTAGCTCAGAGTTTGATTACTAGGCATGTCACTGTTTATGCTTCTGGGAGATGAATACACATCACCTATGACAACAAATTTTGTTTTTAATAGGAGAAATTTTTATTTAACTATATCATTTGGGTTCATACATGATTGTAGAAGAGGGGAAAGGTTCGTCTGTGATACCCTCCGAAGCATCCATATAATTCTCCGCGAGAGGGCGATAACAACTTTTGACCGTTGGTTTTTTGCTGGCAGTGGCTCTTCGTGATAGTAAATCTAAACGGACTGAGAGACCACACAATAACAAACTCAACAAATCAGGGACTGTCACTTTCAAAAGATTTACAAAAATCACTACAGGATGTATAATAATCTAAAAATATACATATTGTACAAAATCACGTCTCAAAGAGGATATAACGTGTCCTTAAGGCTTTACTAAAACTCTACCCAAAATATCTGTACAGTACACTCAAAGTTTGTAGTTCCATTTAAATGTATTGAGGATTGGTATACAGTCAAAAGTATATATGTAGTACATAAATATATCATGTATATCATATAATATATCATATATAAAAGTGTATATATAATATATACCATATGTAATGTGTATAGAAGTTAATATTACTACCCATACATGTATAACTATATTACATGCATACTCTCCTACAGACAGACACACACACACACATACATACATACATACATACATACATACATACATACATACATACATACATACATACATACATACATACATACATACATTACATTACATACATACATACATACATACATACATACATACATACATACACACATACATACATTACATTACATTACATACATACATACATACATACATACATACATACATACATACACACATACATTACATTACATACATACATACATACATACATACATACATACATACATACATACATACATACATACATACATACATACATACATACATACATACATACACACACACACACATACATACACACATACATACATACATACATACACACACGCACGCACGCACGCACGCACGCACACACACACACACATACATACATACATACATACATACTATATACATACATACATACATACATACATACATACATACATACATACATACATACATACATACATACATACATACATACATACATACATACATACATACATACATACATACATACATACATACATACATACATACATACATACATACATACATACATACATACATACATACATACATACATACATACATACATACATACATACATTCATACATACATACATACATACAGCGTACCTTCAAATACGTAAAGCTGAATCTTGCTTCAAGTTGGTAGTGATGGTGTCGTAATCAAAATCGTTACTAGTCAATTTTACAAATGATGTTCTAGTATTGTCACTCGAAATTTCAGTGGTGTGGACCCATGTCTGTGGCTTAGTGTCTCCGTACACAAGCTGTGATGGGAAAAGTGAGGACAGCTTGCTTTTATCACATTACGTTAATTATATCGTAATGTTATCCAGTCGCTTGACTCAATTCAGTAAATCTTGTCCACCCTTTAAATTATCATAATTTTAGCAAATCGTATCAAGTACGGCCCCGTGTGACGTGGGGTAGAATAACCGAATATGTGTGCTGTCGGAGCTTGAAGTGAAATCGGACACGAAATTTCCACCGGAAATTAAACTGCGAGTGAAATTAATAATCAATAGGATATGTTGAATTACATGGTGTACACTGCTAACAGATCTCAAAGACATTCGATCGCTTCAGACATGTAAAGTACGCCACCGTTAGTTTGAAGTACCGTACGCGTCGTCTAACATCAAACCATCATCCGGACTATCATCCGGAAACTAAGAACAGCAGTATATGGTATGGTGACACACTGACGGCGGGTTTATGTCAAATAAGATAACGTATAAATTGAAGGCAGAGATACACTACAACGTACAGTATAAACCGTACCATGAACAAAATGACCCGTTTGAAAATACATTTTTCGTTATCATCGCTATTACACACGTGACTCGATCTATATGTGCTCGACAAACGTGTCGTGAAACAAACGGCGTCAGCAGATCTAGCTAGAGTACTGGTTCATTTCTGATCTTCCTCCCGGCTACACGTGGGAGTATTCAAACTGGAAAACGGTGGAAAATGAACTAAGCTGTAGATCAACTATATAGATTTTCAAACTAATATTTAAATCCGATGGATGATCAAATATTGAGTAAAGTAAACGGAGGCAATCTACGCCTTCTCCCATGCTAAGAAAAAACACCCACACACATACATCGCATGGTACTGTAATACATATTTTTTCTAGTGTTATGAATGTTCCGTTTAGCTAGATCATAATAGTTTTGAATTTTAAATTAAAATTAAAATGAACAATTTCTTCAAAATTCCTGTAAATCTATAGTTCTTAATATACGTGTAATGTTCACAACCAATGTATCGTTATATTAACACCCTCCATGTACATTTCTTTCAAAGTAACTGATTTCCAAATATGGGCGTTAAATGGTGAATAGGTGTTAGAGTCGTGATATCTGCATAGGAAAGATAATCCTTATAGCCTCGCGAAGCTAATCGGATTAACGCTATCAATATACGTAAATACGTCAATACCGTTACTCGCCTTTCATTAACCACTCCAGGCGTTTAAATAACGTATTCTCTTCATAGTTCACAATGGTACAATTATGACGTGTATTTCATTTTAATTCTTTTATTCCGTTTTTTTTTTAAATGTGTTTTCATTTCATGTCATGTCATTTCATTTTATTTCATATTTATTTCATATTTATTTCATTTTATTTTATTTCATTTTATATTTATTCTATTCTATCCTATTATATTCTATTCGATCCTATTCTATTCTATTCTATTCTATTCTATTCTATTTCTTTTCATTTCATTTCATTTCATGTTATATTAAGGTTATTCAAGTCATTCATTTTATTTTATTTTATTTTATTTTATTTTATTTTATTTTATTTTATTTTATTTTATTTTATAGTCAATTCGTTTCATTTCATTTCATTTTAATTCATTTCAAGGGTAACCAGTGAATAAGAACGAGTCCCGCTTTTATGGATTTACCTGAGATCCCATCAACAGAGGATGGAAATCTCATACACTGAAACACAAAGACAGCATGTCCAAGTTATACATACGTAATAAGTATACCAGTACGAAACATTACAAATGTCCAAAGTAAAACTATTAACGTAATTAACAAGATAAGGACCTAAAAATGTTTCCAAGGTTACCAAATATAAGTGATGACGTAAATCAGTAAGCAAATTTATTGAAAAAATCACACTATTTGCTTATACTGTAGTTTTGAGTGTTAATAATTTCCTAACATGATTGCGTTTAAGGGTTGTTTCTGTAGAAGGTTTGTTCTGAGGCGGCAAGTGTTACTTTCTTGTCCATTGTCAACCCCCTAACCCCAAAAGAACGCCCTCGCATTATGAAATATACTACCCATAACGTGGGCCAACACTAGAGAAACCCGGACAACATCCTTCAATGTCGTCGTTTAATGGAATTGTTCTTGACAATATGACTTAATCTCTGTCGCTAGTAGTGAACTCTTCGGTACTCGTCCTATATGTAAAGTGTATGCGTGATTCAATAGTGCTCTGTTTCCAAGTAATTTAATTACATATACGTCATCAGCATAGTTAACGATTCATAACATTTCACAGCAACCTCACATCATCAGCAAAAAACGGATTAAGAAAATAATATTACAGTACTATCAAACCATCAAAAAAAACTATTTCACTAAATTGATTATGTATGTGAGAAAGTGACACTTTTCAAGGCTAAGCATTATTTATAGCGAGTCGGAATGACAAGGTCACAAGAAAGTGAAATATGCGTCTATATATGTGACGTTCACCTAAATATAAGCATTGTTTAATTATGATGACGAAATAATAACACTTTTTATAAAATGTTATAATCGTTTCCGGTCTTTAATGTAAAAGCCTCGGGGAGCAAAAGGTGTCTCATGGAAAGCTGAGTAAATAAGCTATTATTTCCACGCTTCCTGAGTTTTTTTTCTTTGTACGCCTTTGGAATGATGTCGGTATTTGATTCTCCTTATATCTAGCGGCCATGTGTTGATTTTAAAAAAAACTTAATATAAAGATTAGAACACACTGATAGACTCATGTTGGTTTCATCTGTATCAATTTTATATAAAAAAAACTAGAACATCTACTCAGTTAGTCGTAAATCGATCTAAACTTATGACATTAACCTAACGCCCACCTATTCTCTATTCATAAATTCAACCATCTAGCCATCACTCCATTCTAAAACTTTCACTTATGCTCAAAATGTCAGGATAGCGTACATCACGGCAGGGTCTACATCAAACCATAATGATGTATGTACATATTAATATTCGCCCACTCTCAATCATTCCAGTGAATCGCAATAACTTTTTTAGCTAGTGGAGGTCATCTCAGTGATTATTTAAACTCATCGATGCAGACAGAGATTATCAGAGCTAGAACCAGGGGTAGACATACGTACGTACAGACAGACAGACAGACAGACAGACAGACAGACAGACAGACAGACAGACAGACAGACAGACAGACGGGCAGGCAGGTACACGGACAGGCGGTCGGTCAGACATGTATACATACATACATACATACATACATACATACATACATACATACATACATACATACATACATACATACATACATACATACATACATACTCATTGTTAGACTGTTGTATGTATGTATGTATGTATGTATGTATGTATGTATGTATGTATGTATGCATGCATGTATGTATGCATGTATGTATGTATGTATGTATGTATGTATGTATGTATGTATGTATGTATGTATGTATGTATGTATGTATGTATGTATGTATGTATGTATGTATGTATGCATGTCTGCCTGCCTGCCTGCCTGCCTGTCTGTCTGTCTGTCTGTCTGTCTGTCTTTCTGTCTGTCTGTCTGTCTGTGTCTGTCTGCCTGTGCAACTATCTATCTATCTATCTATATATCTATCTATCTATCTGTCTATCTATCTATCTATCTATCTGTCTGTCTGTCTGTCTGTCTGTCTGTCTGTCTGTCTATCTATCTATCTATCTATCTATCTATCTATCCTATGTATGTATCTAAGTGTTATATGTGTATGTTTGTGTATATGCATATGCATATTTGTGTGTCTGCAGTATCACGAATGAAAACATGTATGGCTAGACTTGAAATACTTGACACTAGTAACATGAGTACATGTGGAAATGTCTCGTCAAATGACACTGATAAACACAGAAGATATGCACGTCGGAAATTTTGCTACTTTTCTTGTAGCCATCAATGAAATTTCCCAAGTGATATGTCGGACCTACTTGAAAACATTCTTTAAGACAAATGATCCGACGAATATAAACCGTCAACAGTGGCTAAGTGTACAAATACACGTTAGTTAGTTTGACACCGTGTTTTGTATAAGATGATACACCAGAATGTACGCACACTTATGCAAACAATTTCATTAGTTTGGGTAGGCTTCTGTCAGATGATTATGACGTGCGATTATTTTTCCTGTTGATCATTGGATAATGCTTTCTCACATGGCATCATTCAACTAGGGATCAGTCACTTTTAACTGACCAAGAATGGTATATTGCGTTGGTCCTTTCAAAAACAACAAATAAGATGTAATTTTTTTGTTGATTTTATTATTTGTATTGGTGACTTGCTATGGGGAGAGACTGAGCACAAGTCTTTATTCCGATATTTTGAAGTCTTTAACAAAAAACTTTAAAAAAATCTTCCATCTGCTTGTCATTCTCAAAACAGAAATCAGTTTTTTTTTTGTCATATTCGATCGTTTGACAGCTGCAATCCCTATATTCACCCCTCCCCATCAGAAAATGACAAAACCCCTGACATATATCGAAGATGAAAGTGAACGTCGTACAGTTTATACAAATACTGGTTATATACTATTTGTTCAGTGAACTGCTTTTGAAAAATGAGCATGCGGTATGTACATGTACTTCAACTGTAAATGAGAAAAACCCATTGAAATGTAATTCACACCAATGGTGTTCAAAACAATATGAAATTTCAAACAGGAACTTGAGATTTATGTCTCCGTTTTAAAGCGCCTACAAACTATGTTTGTTATGTCTGCCTAGGCGACGTATCTAGCTCCTTAGAGTAGAACAAGTGGTTTGATGTAGCCATGCCACTGACAAATAACGCTAAATCAATGTACTCTTGAAGAAAGCGCCCTCAACGCCAAAATGGCATAGAGATTTATTTTCCAAGGCTTTTTCGCCCTTGTTCATACACCCTTGTACCATTTCGGCTTTGATTCTTAGGTGTTTGCATGCTTGATTATCAATTTGTAATATTGATATCAGTTTTGTTAATGCTTTACAATCTATGTATAGTATTTTTAAGCGAATTTGATGTCGTTAAAGGCCCAACGATTCAAACCCAGGTTCTTTGGATATGGAACAAAACAAATAAACTTCAGTTTTAGACTGATACGACAGTAGATTTGCCGTAAAGAGGCAAACACTTTACAACGATGACGTCGTAGTGGTGGATGTAATTTGTATTCTTATATCTAAAAACAATGGAGACGTTTGTTCTTATTTATGTTCATATTAACCGACCAAAGAAATATCCGAAACAAAAAAATTAGCAAAATTGAGGACAAGAGATAAGTGATTATTTTTCTATGTAACTTTCTATCTTAACTTATTAACACTGGTCGTGCATACATGCGGCTGAGAGAGGAAGACGACCCCGTGACCTTCACATTGAGTCAACGGAGATTCTTCAGTCATGCTGTCTTGAGTAATTTACTGCTTTGTGTGTCACAGAACTGATATATAGATAGGTCTGCGCTATAGTTTACATATAACAAGATGGTATTTACAGTTATCACAATCACAGAATATTATGGGCAATAGTTGGACATTCCGATGCACTTTGTCTGATGCTTCAATTCATTAATACCATTGAATTGTGGTTGTACACGACGTACGTACTGATAAAGTATACTGTTTGTTACATTACAATATCGGATCTCTTGACTGATAAGTTGATTTACACCCCTATGCAAAGCAAGAAAACAATCCACTCAGTTTGAACAGTCTTTTGACAAATACAATGTTTAAGTCCGTTATACATAATAATGATCAGGCTATCTTCTCTTCAATACGTTTTTATCTACAAACGTCCCTCGGATTGACCAAAACAAATAGCACACCAATCCACACCGATTTAAGTTATTGATTTTTAAATTTTCACCAAAGTCTCGTATTTTTCACTGAATGTGACTATCTCAGTATAACTTATACACATTGCACTGTACCACCAAGTCGCAGATTGACCCGATTCGTAATCAGCGCGACCTCTCGTGTCAGATGACATGGAAATACCTTTCTTTCGTTTGAGTATAATTTTTCAATGGGACAAAATAGACATCACTCAACGGTCAATTAGTCGCTTAGGGGGTCACTTCTTGATAACGTCCCATACACGACTACTGGGCTGGCCAAGGCGGAGCATGTCACCAATGTTGTATGTGTGTGGTTCGTCTAACTAAGGAATACTCCGGCAGACTAGTCGTCTGTAACTAGAGAAGACATCTGTGGAACCGACATACGCAGGCTACTTATGGTTGCTTTCGCCGACCTCGATAGAAATAAAGCTCGGCAGAGTCAAGTTTCTTATTATGGAGCGAGCATTGAAGAGTATGGGGTGGTGGAAAAGTGTGGAATAAGACGGTAGCAGGAACCCCTACATGTGACAGATCTCGACAAACCACCAGACTACACTACGTCACATTTTCTACCAGTTTTAACCAAGACGCTGAAAGCCCGCAACCAAGCACTTCATATTAAAACTACTACAAAGAGAAATGCATCAAATCTGATACAAAAGAAATCGGACATTATGTTTGGATGAGAAGAGATAACTGATATAATACCGACCCGTATTTTTTTTAGATCTTCATAAAATTTTGTTTGATCATCTCCTTAAATTATCCTAATTTCAAATAAATTCACACTCGATAATGCCTTTAACTTAATAGACCCTCTATTTCAAGGAAAAACCCACGCGCGTTCTCTTCATATTTCATCGCACACAATTTTACAAAAAGCATGCCTAGCCCGCAATGCTAGATTACATCCATCGTGAAAAGTGTGTACCTCAAATTTCAAATTGACCTTGAAATCGTCTCTACCGTGATAGCAAACATATAAACAATGTCGTCATAAATAAATAAACAAGATAAGTAAATATACGTGAATATAAAAAAGCTGCACTTTTAAGTATGAAAATAAACTTTTTGAGAGAGAGATGTATATGTATCAATCAACGCCTTCCAAGTGAGATTGTGGTTTGTATGATTCGATATCAGCAATTCTTGATAACCTCGAAGCCTTGCAATTTAAATGAAGTACGGTAAATCGTGCGTATACTCTACTAGTAGAAACGGATAAGTTTTAGCAGGAAAACCCTCAAACCAATTCCACCGGCAAAAACATGCAGACGAACACATATAATATTTCATTAAAGTGGAGTGAAACAGACCGAGGAAAGAAAGACTTCAGCACGTGGAAATATCCGTCCTACCTTCTCACATCCTATGACCTACGTGAATAAAAAGTCATCCAAAGTATCAAGTATGATTGGTTTGTCCATCGCTCAATTCCCACCACTACATACGTACAAGAGTCATAATATATTATTGGAATACTGTCCATATACGATGCTGCGTTCGTCTCCTTCTTCCTCTTCTTCTTCCTCTTCTTGAAGCAGACCTTCAGTGTCAAATGCACTTCGACGCAGCGGGAACTTTGAACTTTGCAAAAGGGCACCCGAGTTGTCAACACATATAATTTAGCCGGTCTGATTAAAGTACCCCTCTTGACGTCACTTCAAATAGGTACAGATCTCATTGACAAAGAATTTGGAATGCGCCTAAAATTGCGACCAACTTATACTGGACCTAAGTGTTATCCACTAGTATGGGTTACGTCGCGTTCTAATATAGCACGAGTCTCTACAGGGAGTATAACACAGTCTCAACTAATTTCCGATTCAAGTATGCCTTCGCCTCTATGTATATCAGCGTATAAATCTAGCGCAAGATAAACACGTGTACGTTATACATCAATTCCTGAAAACTCCACAAGTTCCTAATTTTGCTCTCTCTTTTTTTTAAAAGTTAGTAACTTCTTGCTAATACGGCACTCGAAAACTACTACAGCCCGAGGGAGCGCGATAAACTACTCTTAGGGGACACTTAACAGCTAAGAAAAGAAAAGAGCTTTCGGGGAGAAAAGTTTCGGCACTTTACAGACATCTTAGTGTATTTTTCTTATCATTAACCAATATTTTGCTGTGTGTCTAAATGTCTAGCCCTCCGGTAAAAAACCCACATAGCTCTCCTAATTGAGTTGTATACTGCACTTTGACCCCAATGACCTGGTACAATCTCTCAAGTACGTCGACTAAAGGCTGCAACACCCCTATAACGTTGCTACCACGCCAATAAAACAATAAGCAATTAACGTGCTCCGTCGCTGTTCTATCGCTACTGTTGTTAAGCACTATTGACACATTGAATAAAAGGTTTTAACAACTTGAAAATCACAACAGCTTTGTTAGGAGCAATTTGGTAATACTCGAAATACTGAAAAAATGTTGCGGTTGTTGTCGTCTGAGTGTTCAAACGAACTTGAAGTGTTATTGTGAAATACTGGTAAGTTTCACATTCACTTTAAATGGACTGTGCAAACATTAGGTGACGGCATTATACAGGTAACATATGATCCGAGAATATAACGGCAATAGAAGTCACTCGATAATGGCTACCACAATCACGTGATATGAGCCATGACCAATAGAAGGAGGCGCGAGCTAGACGACCTATCGCGAGTCCAGACGGCTATCACCCCCTACATTTGGCCTCTGTCCACCAAGCTTTGGAAAAACTCCAACTTCACAAAGAATACATGTTCATAGGAGATCGTAAACAGCGTCGTGTGATCACGCATGGATACAATAGCAACGCTTGAGTTGGACGTCAATTGTATACTATCGGAATCTCCCGCAAAGCTAATCTTTTTTTCCCCGAGTATCCTTCATTTTTGTAAAGTGTCAATGATCGCTTTGACGCGATGTAGTCGAAGAACCCGTCTACGACTTCCAAGTCAAGTGGGTTTTTTTCTTTCTAAATACTTACTTGTCTCTTTGAATGTATCGATATGGCAAGGTTACACTAGAACTTATCAGCCGTACTTCGATTTAAGGCGCCGACTAGGCTACCTCGAGATATTTCAATAAAAAAACCAATTGTTATATTTTGTTTTAAACTATGGTACAAAATGACCATGGACAATTTTCAACTGTATGAAGACTTTTGTTAAAGCAAAATTGTTGTTAGCCAACTTTTAAAAAACCGAACAATGGATATTTTACCTATTATTATTTTAATAATATAATATTATATCATATTATAAAATATTATTTGGTGTGTTGGAATATTCGAATATTGTATTGGCTGTCAATCCATTGAAATCGTCCCAATGGTTGAAGCTAATAATATGACATAGGTCTTTTCAAATAACGATTATGATCACCAAAATGGTATATCTGTTTGAAAAATTCAACTTTTGTCGTATAAATTTAACTTTGGACATGACCACTCATGGTCATGTCAACTTTGGACATGACCAACCTGTCTTGCGAACAAATTATTGGTATTTTACACCTGGTCAGATGGATTTCCATGGCAACGAATGTCTGTTGCCTGGGCTCTTGTGATGGTATGGTTTATGTACTCGATTTCAGAATGATGCTTGACAAGAATTTAGACGTCCAATTGATACATCCAATTTTGTTTCTAACAAAGTACGAACTCATCACCCGTGATACTAAGTATTCGACCAAGCAATTAAAGATTGCAAAACTTGTGGCAACACACTGTGGCGTGACCAAAGATGAGCTTGTAATTAAATTTCTTTGAACTGTTGAACACTCGGGTGTCCTGGTCACCAAAGAAGACGCCGATCAACTAATTATTTTCGGAAGAAACAACGAAACCACCGACAAAGAGCATTCGGTTCAATTGTGATAGCGGGATGATGACGTCATCCAAATCTGGCGTCGTACCATTCCTCGTAGGCAATGATCGTATGGAAGCCGAAAATGTGATAACAAGATGCCAGGAGACGAGATGAGATGTGACACAAGACAAGACAAGATGAGACGATGCGTTTGACACTTGTTGACATTTATCATTATATATCCTGTATTAATTTGAATATAGTTAGTGAAAAATATGACTACTAAGTACCCATCACAATATTAGGCGGAAAGTGTCTTGAAGAAATTGAATAGGGTCTTTTAAGATTCATTTTATGTGTAAACTGGATTTGCATTGTGTCGCCATCAAACTCGTCCTATACCATTTGGTACAGTGATTGTAAAAATCGTCTACATATTTGGTTTCCAGGCAGTCTTTAGTCATAGCAATAGTAACTGTTGAATAGGTGTTTTGATGCGTACCAAGTTGTTACATGATGACTTGTACACTTTCTATGGCATTTGATTGAACAAGGAACTTTAAAAAGTTGTTCGTCAAAGTGTGTGTGGGTGTGTGTGTATGTGTTTGTATGTATGTATGTATGTATGTATGTGTGTCTGTCTGTCTGTCTGTGTGTCTGTCTATCTGTCTGTCTGTGTGTCTGTCTATCTGTCTGTCTGTATGTATGTATGTCTGTGTCTGTCTGTCTGTCTGTCTGTCTGTCTGACTGACTGTCTGTCTGTCTGTCTGTCTGTCTGTCTGTCTGTCTGTCTGTCTGTCTGTCTGACTGTCTGTCTGTCTCTCTGTCTCTCTCTCTCTCTCTCTCTCTCTCTCTCTCTCTCTCTCTCTCTCTCTCTCTCTCTCTCTCTCTCTCTCTCTCTCTCTCTCTCTCTCTCTGAATTATGACGTCATTTGACATTTGTAATCTGTATGTATGACCCCTGTACGAGAGCTTTAGCATGGTTAACTAGTATTTACCTCTAAGTGGTTTAACAAGAAGTTTCCAAATAATGCACACAACGTACTCGATGAAAACCGTACAGTACCGTTTAAGTAAGTGTAGACAAACAAGGAACGAATGTAGAACACCGTCTTAATCAGTTTAACCTCCACAAATATGCCTTAATTATCAAATCGATTTTACTAACAATGTTAGAATTGCATAACGTTACTAATTAGACATAACGAACCAGGATTAGCGGTTCTGGTACTCTATGCACCACATTCTTCCATTGTTACAGTAGTCTATACGTCCTATTTCGTTGATCCAACCACAGACACTTGTGATCCATGATGAGTTTCAGAATGTAATAAATTGTCGATAACATTGACGTGCATGAGTCGGTGATATGCATCAATTGAATTACATGGTTCTTGAAACACGCTATTTTATGCCTTTATTTATACATATTATTGATTATTTACGTCAATATCGTGGACAAGTTATTACATTTTAACATATAATGGGGACACAGGTGTCTGTGTTGCAAACCCACGGTCAGCCGATATAATCGTATGTACGTGTTGTTTAAAACGTGAACGATACAGGATTTGATAGCATTTTTCTCCAATAACCTGATTTAGAAAAGAGCTGAACGCGAGTATTTCTGCAACGTACTAACAAATGGTCGATTATTTAATTTACTATAGCATTTCACCAAAAGAACACACGCTAAAAAAGTACATTGTTCGATTGGTATTACTACAATGAGTCAATGTAACTGCAGTTCACACAAAATATCATGATTAAAATACCATCGATAGATTAGCTTTTTTCCCTTTCACCTGTTAGCCTCAAGTAACTGCTGTATCGCAAAGATAATATATATATGTATGTATTTACCTCGTCTCTGCCACCAACACTGTCACTTTCCCGCCAAAAGTATATACACAAAATCCTTTAATTTTTCCGAGGCTATGGTTTTTTGCAGGTCTCTGAAAATATACAAAAATTATGAAACATTAGTATTGCTTTTTTATTTGAATCGTTTGGTCAGTGGATGAGATAACTATATAAATTACATTGTAAAAGTGCATTGTTCTACATCATTGATAATTCTTGAACGTCGTTAGCTTGCCTTCGTTGTCACTGCATCATACGAGCAGCTAAAGAACTTCGATAACATTTCTCGTTTTCCAAGTATATACGGGCCAAGTATATACTGAAGCTAATATTAGTGTATGTCTGTTGAATATGTACCAAAATTTAACTGACAAGTCGACCTCCGAAACCGTACTTTTTTATTGACATATAAGTTGCATATATTACGCCATGACGATAAATGGTCGTCCAAAAATGTTCCCACGCTACCCGGTACAGGTGTATTGCGCATGAGTTATGTGCGCACGCACGTGGCAATGTTCGTGTACAATCCTACGTTACTTCCTGGCTACGGATCTGAATGTTATACAGGAGCACAATGTGTAAATTAATGGTTCAATGTGTAAATTAATGGTTCTTGGTTACTTTAAATGGGCTCGATCTCATTGTATAACTTTATGGTTCTTGTTGGTTACTTTAAAGGAACACAGTCTGTAACTTTATGGTTCATGTTGGTTACTTTAAAGGGACACAATCTGTAACTTTGTGGTTCATGTTGGTTACTTTAAAGGGACACAGTCTGTAACTTTATGGATTTTGGTGGTTACTTTTGTTTAAAGGGGCACAGTCTGTAACTTTGGTTCTTAGTGGTTACTTTACAGGTACACAGTCTGTAACTTTTTAGTTCTTGTTGGTTACTTTAAAGGGACACAATCTGTAACTTTGTGGTTCATGTTGGTTACTTTAAAGGGACACAGTCTGTAACTTTATGGATTTTGGTGGTTACTTTTGTTTAAAGGGGCACAGTCTGTAACTTTGGTTCTTAGTGGTTACTTTACAGGTACACAGTCTGTAACTTTTTAGTTCTTGGTGTTTGCTTTAAAGGGACACAGTTGGCAATATTTTATGGTTCTTGGTGGTTGCATTAAAGGGATACGGTCTGTAACATATGGTTCTTTATGCCTGCTTTGGTTTCACATTGATGTATCATTATACCATTCCAAATAGTAAGACATACTGAATCATCTCCAGTAACTGCACCAGTAAGAGCTTTAAGCAAATATAACATTTCGGATATTATTCATAAAATCAGGAAAGACACAGCCTCTCTGTGTAATGCATGTACATGTATATAACTTAAAAAATGACGTGGTAGGCTAAAAGTGTGTTAAATCTGTGTGAAAATTATTGAATGATGATTTCCGCGAATGATGAACAATCAAGTTCAGATATTATTCTAAAGGACTAGAAATAATTTTTCACCGGAAAAGTTTGTGGGTCACTTCTATATAAGCTACTTTGGTTTTTCAAACAGATTGGTTCCAGAGGCACAGTCTTCCTTAGACACTTATATTGTATCTTGTTTGCTCGAAAAGATATCGATTTTAGTGTTTTATTAATGTAAGTGCATTTTGTCATTTACTAGCGAAAAATAGCTCCTTGATTCCAGATTTTGCCACTTTAACGATAAACTGTCTACAAAATTCGACATTGTCAAGCGGTTGTATGTAATCACATACAGTCAGTATTCACTGACCCTGTTAGATACAACCATGTGAAACCAATAAGAACCTGCACATGCTACACTTTAAGATAGCAAGATTTAAATTTCTTGCTACATTTTGTCTAAATGAAATAAATCATTGGAATATACTGCAACAAGACGCAGACACGCGGGCGCCAATGTTTTGATGTCTGACACATTAGGAAATTTTATTTAGACACAATGTAGCAAGAAACTGTATTCATTCAATCTTGCTCTATTTAAAGTGTAGCATCTGCGTAGTTATATCAAACAGAGCCAGTGAACACTAACTTGAAACAGGTTGTACTTAAACGATCAGAATCAATTCAGGAGGTCGTATTCCAAAGTAGAAATGATGCAACTGTGACAACTTATATCTAATTATTTTTATAGCTTCTTAGCTTTTAAATCCTAGTACGCCTACTATCTGTAGGGTCTAGGTCTTACAAAAATCATGACACTCCTATAATACGTTGTAAGCACAGTGTCATCTTAATAGGCAGCAATCTGCGTGTGATAATTCCATTACTTTTCTTATAGAAAGATTCCTGCGTCACCGATATTGTGTGAGGCGGTAACTGTGTGGGGTAGAACGAAGTCGCTACTTTGATCTCGGCAGTATAGCGAATAATATTGCATTAATAACGCCACTCAAGTGTCAGCCAATGTGCCCTTTTACTGTAGGGATTCAATAAAACTAAAAACGTGTCAGTGGAAGACTCCACAAACAAAAAAAACTAAAATATCTGAAAGTCTTTTTTTCGACAAAGGAGTCAATTAGATTATATCCGAAACATAGTTGATGCATGAATCTCGACCGCCCTCTGTTTGACCTTTAACCTTGCAGCCATTCATCCACCTGATTCGTGGTCGGATGGGGGAATAGAAGATGCAAGTAAACGCCAACAAATGGGATAAATGTATACGTTCTTGCAGAAGTACATTCTGTAAATATTTGCTAAGATAAGGCAGAAGATAACATAATTTGATATCGCGTTTGATGTGAGATCGCAATGTCGTTGTCCCTAAATACTTGGTTCTCACGTGAGAGTGTCACTGTAATGAGCTGCAGCAGCACGTCTTCAATAGAAAACACAGAAGTCTTCAGACAATATACACTCACAAACAAAGTGATGTACATGTTATATGTCACCTTTGTACCAGAATTGAATGAAATAGGATATATTGTGCATGTCAGAAAAATGGCCTATTGTGGATGCGGACCCATTGTTATATCCCCTGGTTATGCTGGGGTTGGTGGGCAAATGGCTCTTTAGAAGGGCCTATAGTTCGAAAATAACTTTACTGCTGTAGTAATGTGCATTGATTGACGTCCACTGATTAATTAGAACGAAATAGCATTAGTGCATTAAGCCAACCCCCCTCTCTCTTTCTCTCTCTCTCTTTCTCTCTCTCTCTCTCTCTCTCTCTCTCTCTCTCTCATTCATTTCACCATCTCTCACTCTCTCCCTCTTTCATTTCACCATCTCTCACACACACACACACACTCTCTCTCTCTCTCTCTCTCTCTCTCTCTCTCTCTCTCTCTCTCTCTCTCTCTCTCTCTCTCTTTCATCTCACCATCTTCTAACATTCTCTCTCACCTCATCATCTTCTAACATAAGCCCATCGAAATACGAGAAAAGTCCTCTGCAACGCTGCACTGCATTGAGCATTACACGACCACATAAATGTACAACGAGTTTAGAGTAAAGTGACGATGTGAACCTAATGAGTCTTGATACTACCAACACGACGTCGACAGCTGCATGTTTACGAAGCTCGTAAACTATTAAACCTACTGAGCTCTAAAGCTGTTGGAGTTATATGATTTTCACAGATCAAAATACGATTTCCTCATTTATTTCACAGTAATCCTTCTGCAACGGTTTTTAAAATACGTCCGCGTTGTTGTGAATTATTTGTTTTAAAATCTTTGTTCAGAAATGATTTTTAAAACGTCAAAATACAACCAAAATGCGCTGCCTTAAGTTCTTGGATATTTCTGTAGTACGAGGTTGTGTACTGATTTCATTTTAACAAACTGATAACTACCCCCCCCCCCTCCACATAAGATATTGTAGCATTTTGATAGGAGTCACTTCTCACATTTGTGTAAAATAGTGGAATAAAATTGCAATCAAATTGAAGAATAACATTATATAACGATTTGAACATGCAGATCATAAAAATATATATTTGCAGTATGTAGATCTATAAATCCATATTTTGGTTGGAATATATCAGTATAAGTAATGTTAATTTGTCATCACCTCGTTGAAGATTAAGTACAACAACTTTTAAGTCTCACATGTACACTCACTTCCTGATGCCACGATTACTGTCAGGTAAAATTTAAATACATTCAGATGGCAAATATCCTCATTTACGAGGTTACCTTGACCTTCTATTTGACCTTACACAAGTTACTATAATCGATGTCACTTTGGAACTTACTAGACATAACTTAAACACTACTGAAATACCACAGCCGACCTAGCTAAACACGCACACATACATACATACATACATACATACATACATACATACATACATACATACATACATACATACATACATACATACATACATACATACATACATACATACATACACACACACATACACATACACACATACATACATACATACATACATACATACATACATACATACATACATACACACACACACATACATACAAACATACATACATACATACATACATACATACATACATACATACATACATACATACATACATACATACATACATACATACATACATACATACATACTCATTGTTAGACTGTTATAGTGATACTTTCAATCAGAGATGACTAGTGTTCTAGTATGGTAGTGGATTTGTGCATACATATAGTAAAGCTAAGAGCAACGTGTATACACCTTAAGCCCAAGGAGGCAAGTCACGTGCTTATCGACGAGGAACTGTTTACTAAATAAACAGAAAATCCATCGATCGAGGGGCATTGATTACACACTTTGCTCTCTCTTGAAAGTAATTTTCATTTCTTGATTTCTAACCTTATGTGAGTCGCGAATGTTTTTGCATATATGCATACATTAGCCTACATTTGAATTATATACAAACCTGTCGTACGTGTTAGTTTGATATTGCATAATGTCATTTCAAAATAATTACTGGTATTACACATATCAAAATGTAACATTACTAACATATGAAATTTGTATTAGGCAGCAAATAGTGACATTTACCATATGCACAATCATGCAATTTGAGGAGTTATATTCCAGCAATTTTGACCCACATACCGTGTAAGTTAAAATTCTTCCGTTTCGAAAACACTTTAAACTTCTGCTGGTAGACATGGTATTTCAACATTTCATATCGTTGAGGCAGCTCATAAATATGCCAATTTTCTAATTTGAACATTCCACTGCCAAATACGATACTGGCTAGACGGTGTTTGTTACTATAGTGACCAAATTGCGCGCACTGAAGAGATAACTATTAGAACTAACTCTTTTTCCGGTATTGGCATTTGTAAGTAATCCACTTCCTTCCTTTACGGCTGCTGTATGCTAAACCCATTTTAAGTCAATATACAGATACACTATTTTTAGCCATTGTTTAACTATTTTTAAAAGCGGTCGATATTCTTAGTAAAGATTGCCGTGGGCAAACGTTAAATAATTCTTAAAATGGAAGTAATACTTTTTTCTGGTCATAGGTTTACTAACTCCAGTTCAATTTCAAAACCGCATCGCAATGTTTGCAATTTTGTCATGAGAAAACTGCCCGTAATTCAGCGCAGACTATGTTATCAATATTAAGAATACCAGACTGAAGGACAAACGTTTGTATACATACTGTATGCTAATTATAATATGCAAATTAGGCTAACATCGCTGTGATAGTACATGTAGTACGCGACTTTGAAATACTATGTTAGGAGCACGTGTCATCTTTTAAGCGCCGATTACACTAGATTGGATGATGACAGGAAATTGCGCTCCCATTGATAACGATCTATACAGCAATTAAACAATTAGTTTTACCTAATTATGTGAATCAGAACACTTTATGGTAATCGGTAAATTCATCGATTATAACATTATGGTTCTTTACAAAATGTAAATGAAGCCGTTAAAAAATCGAGTGATACCCAAAATAAGTGAGAGTGTCTTTACAACACTTTGACGTCATTCGAATGTTAATTGCGTTACACTTGCCTTGTATGGTAAATGAACTTGGACGGGAAAATGGCCCTTATGACGTTAAAAGTTAACTGTCGTGCGTACACGTGCTGCACGATCGTTATTGTTTTAAATCATCAACTAATCGGCTTACATACAAATGGAAACAAGGCAATTGACTACAAACACTTTGGCGCTTTAAATTACAACTATGTACCCTTAGTGTACACGAATTCCTTCGACTGCTTACTTCGTGAAGTGCAATGTTGTCATGGTAACACGTTGATATGTGTCTTTAGTCATACCCCACGACTACTTATCAATAACACTTTAAAATAATATCAACGATGAATATAGTTAACAAACGCAGAAAAATGAATATTCATAGCATTACAAGAGTTAGTGTTACATACCCCAATACACTACACAAAAAACTACATCTCACTTCTTCCCGAAGCACGAACAGTTTTTGCCGGAGAATCTCGACGTTGCCGTAACCGTTTGTAGCAGCCGTGCAATCCCACGTGTCTGTGCTAGCTAACCACACAAATCAAGTATTTGTACTGGAGTAAGACGAATGTCAATTCCACTATGTGCTAAGAGAGAGCACTTACAAGAGGCTTTAGTCAGCACGAGTGAAATGGAAATCAGCCAGCGGTTCTCAGTTGACGTCATACGAACATGTAAGCTAACTAAACTTCAGCGGAGAGTAATTGCATACTATGAGATACCGAAGAAAGCCCACAACCAGCTTCGCTTAATATACACGATGATCAGCCCACGCGTTTCCTAAACCACTCTATATATGAATAGAAACCGTAGATATGTTAACAATTCTCTAGTTGTCAAAAAGGTGTTTATGAGTCGTTCATTCCTAATACAGCGGTTCGGTCGTGTAATAACATGGTTCTGCTCCCTAGTAAAGACATTGCCACAAATTATGTCATATTTGGGTTGAGAAGATTCTGGATAATACTTTTGAAAATCTCTCAGGACATTTTCAGTTGAAATTATCATTCTTTTAAAGCTTTTGCGGCTTACTTCATCAGTTAAGAATTATTTTCTATGAAATAGTATTCACGGTAGTCACGCGGTGTTCACGTGGTGAAGACGTGGAAAGAAATAGAAAGGTGTTCGTTCATAAGCTCATCTTTGGACTAAAGATTTTCTTGGTTTTTATTCAGTTTGATTGGCCTAATACTCGAGCAAAAAAGGTAATCCCTCCATCGAATTCCACTGTCTTCTGTCAAGCTAAATCAGTAAATAATTCACGTCTTTTGCAGTTCAAAATACATATTTTTTTTTAAAAAATCATAAAAACGTGCTGAATTTCGACAGCAAACGCTTAATTGAGACCTATCAAATGAATTATGCGTAAATAAACAAACCTGAATATGCAACATTATGTAATAATTTACTATAACCCTTTACCCTTTCAATGTTGAATACTCACGCGACAGAAATAGAAAGTTCATTTTTATAATCATATTGTCAATTTAATCATTATTTTGATGCCAAATCGTTCACAAACCTATTTCTATTCTATCAGTCTAAAAGATTCACATGTAACGACATTATTCTGAAAAAAAAAACCCGAAAACTTTCGTCAAATGTTTTGGCGGGAACATCCAGTAGACATAGAGAAGGTGGGACAAGGCTCGGTACTATAATCCAAAATGTAATTAGGGTTCCCTGTTATTTTCGATAGAAAACCTACCAACTGAATTATAATTGCCTACTTGAAAAAATCGCAACCACCATGAAATAGCGTATACACGAATGATGTAATATTTTAAAATGAAAATATTGTCAATGAATGATTTATAAATCGTTTGTAAATGCCGGATTTGTGTCATCAGCTTTGAATGATAATTATATTTTACAACCTTTAACGAGGGGCATAATTCAAGTAGCTTTTCATATACATCTAAAATAACTCAAAAAGAAAAAAAATGGACCACGTCTCTTTAAAAGTACCGTGTAAGTTTATAAAGAAAATGATTTACCAAGCGAAGAGACTTTCTTTTATCACATATTTCATTATATTCACTGCTATTTTTATCCACAAATTATCATTAATGCTTCTGGTCGAAAACTATTTGATTAAAAACAATTGCAATCACCTTTGACATTTGGAGAAAAGTGTTATGTCGTTGACATTTAAGAATAAACAAATGACGACTTTTAGGTATATTATGTCCTCGTTCCAGACAATATATTTAGTGTTATCAAACAATCCTCTTGCTTAAAATCATAACTTCATTTTACATTATCTCAGACCTCTATAAAAATCTATACTTTTATCCGGGAGTTTTATACAACGGAAACATGTAATTCACCCAAAATTTAGGTAGAAATGTACAGAGCGGGAAACATTTTGACTACATTGAAATGTCTCTCTACTAAATTTACTCTTCAGAAACAAATGACGAATAATAGGATGTCGGAAGGAAGGATATTACCGCTCCTGTATGATGAAATTCGACTAATAAATGGGACACATTCCTAAGTTCTGACGTAATAATATTTAATAAGCTCATTTCTTTCAAAATCGATGGCTCTTTGTCGTTCACTAGGTGACAATACTGTATGAAGTGGCCTCACGAATGTTTGCTTGACTAAATGCCGCATGAGAATAGATGAATATTAAATTCATTTATTACTTCGTTGATTTATCAATCGATACATTTCTCTTCACTGCACATTCGTGAATAAATATCAGTGATTGATACAATTCAATTTTCTAAGAAATCTCCAAATCAAAGTCTTCGAATCGAGCAGACTCAACAGGTGGTGGGCGTGGTCATATTCCTGCTTGAAACACGACGAAATAAGTGTTTGGAATATGTCTCCTGCGTGGGTGACATTTGTCGCACTCTTGTGTCTAAGTACGGCACGACTGGGCTTATTTGAACAAATTCTTTAATGTCTTACGTGGATGTCAATAAACTGTAGTTATAGCTGCTAACAGAAAATCGAAGCGTTTTCTGCTTGTGGCCAACTTACTTATTACAGTTTCGACGCCACTTTACATTCGTTTTGTGTCTATGCTGTATGTCCATGTTTCCATTTACCACTCGCCTAATCGTTTAATGCATAGAAGAGTTACTGATGACGTAAATATTCGATATATCAGATATGCCCCCACATATCTGCGGTCTTAAAACAGACAAAAAATGTTGTCTTCATCTTCATGATTATTAGACAACGGTTGTGCATAATGATTTCTCATGAACAGGAGAATTAATCTTGCGCCTTATTCGTTATTCTAAATATTTCCTTACCTCCCTCAACTGAAAGTTGATTTAGAAGCATACTTAATGAGATAAATTTGCATATTCATACACTTTTACTTTAAGTTATCTGAGTAATTTAATCCTTGTGGTTGTTGTAGGGTGAAAGATTTAGAACTATCGTTTTGTCACGATTCCATATTATTTTCCATGACGTAGTGCTTCATGTTTTTTTTCGAAGCATTATCTTCGTCCGTGCATGCAAAGTAATTTCCATTGGCAAATATGAATATCGCAATTCATTGACCTTATAATGCGCTCAGTCTCTTTAGATTACGACCGATACTTACATATTTGTATAATTAATATAGTCGGCTTCATCGCAAAATATGATTCGCTGGTTTAAAAGATTACATTTGCATAATGCGATTACTTTCCTTTTATGACGTCATTTGCGATGGTTGGGATAAGCTTATGCTCTAAACCCAATAGTAGGCTACCCCACAGCCTAGCATACAGTAGGCTATGTGGTTTTCAACAGTGATCGCATAACATTCTATTTCTTTGATTCAAGATTACTGGAAAATTATATGTCTATAAATACATTCTATTAAGTAATACTCGGAATGAGAATATCGAATTATGACGGGTAAATTATGTCGACTACAGCCGTATATGACTTCACACAAAGAAATTAATGTATCCATTTAAAACAAGTTGAAAACGACTATGTATCTCTGAATTTTGCATTGATTGCTCATACATTACACTAACAAAAGTACTATATGTACAAAATACTAATGTTTTCATTCATTGTGCTTTCCACATACACACGTACAATTACGTTGTCATTTATTCAAGCTTATGAATGATGTATATGAATAGACAATATTACTTAAAGATCATAGTCAAAATGAAACGATTGGGGCACAAATAACTGCAGTTTTATATTCAGTTTTCATTCACAGTGTTTTCATTATTCACACGACAAGCGATTGTGAGAGTGCTAGTTACATCTGCCAGTTTCATTATAAACTTAACATGTTCCTAAATAAATGCAATCTTTATAGAGTCGGTTATATGTCTAGAAAATCCTCATTTTTGAATTTATGAAGGCATCTCTCTTATAACAACGTCCACTAAAATTTTAATGTGTTTTAAATAGATTTGTGTAAAAATTATTTTAGAAGAAATTGTCCTGCCCACATTGTGGGTGGTCAGCTTAAGATTATACATGTCATACCAGGTATACTGAATATAAAATATCTTTGAAAAAATAAAGGTGCACTTCTTTACGCAAATTTTAAATTTAAAACGTCAGAGATTAAACTTTGTCTGAAGATTTAGACTGAAAGGTAAAAGTTATTTTAGTTAAATATTGGTTTCCAATGTTTCTTCAAGTGGCATATTTTGATATTTTCTCTCACTAAGCAAATGACAAAGGGTTATTGAATATTCTAAAACTAATATGTACGATTGTCTGCTTATTTTCTCTTGCCAGCCATTCCCACCTTCTCAAGTTTGACATCATTAATCAAACGGTAAAGTTCATTAATGAATATTAATGGTTATAAGTAAGCCGTGAAAACTTGAATACTACGCGAATAGAGTAAAACTGTAAAGTCTGGTGAAATATAATAGATGTCGTAAAATATAATACATTTTGACCAGAAGCTCCACTTACCGTGTTTAGTTATAGTTTGACATAGTAATGGGTTCGCTGGTGGCAGAAAATGTCAAATGTCTTGATTTCATCGTCTTCTGATTTACGTCACTTAAATGAGGAAATTACATAGAATGATAATACCAAGACACAATGCTTTCCCTCAATTATATTATATTTTTAGTTTTGATCACACTACTTAAGAATGCGTCTATCCTTTTGCATTTCTACAGAGGCTTATTTCTTTCATTTTTTTAGTGAATTTGGTCTGTTTATGAATTCTAAATATATTGATATAAATGATATAATCCGGAAGCATACAGGGGTCTACATAATTGCGTTTTATAGTCAATAAATTGGCCGTTAACAAACTGTTGAATAAAATTTGATTACTGTGTGAATCGGAACTCTTTCCCGAGGGGTTGGATGTAATGTATGGCATTTGCAATACACTTAAAGCTGTGTTTTAATGTAATACAGTCAGCGAGTGTCCATTGCTTTGTCCAATTCTATAGAGTGCAATTAATATTATTTACTGTTGGTTTCCAGTTAACTCACCTCGAATTCCCAAACGGACACCCACGCTTTTAAGCATTCTGCTATTCTGACACGGTGATTACATCTAGTACATAATTTATGTATTTTGTGTCTTATCATTAAAACCGATTTGTGCACTTTCGATTTTTAAAAGAAAAGTGTTAAATTTACTGTGACGTATATTATATAGACTTGTGTCGGTTTCATTTACTGTGTATATTCCATTTCATATTTAAATATACATTAGTGGTAATTTTTCCATCGTTTTCACATTTCATTTATATATTATATTATGTCTACTGACATTTGAAAGATTCATGATTAGCTAAATATGAAAATAGGTGTTTTAATAAGTATTGTACAATGAAAAATAAAACTAATTGAAAATGAAGTGTTTTTACGATTCCGCAGAGGGTGAGTATAACCTATATAAAAGTGATATGAAGTATTCTTATTTTAAGACAGAGAAAACTACCCTTCCGTTTGTCAGCTCACGATTTTATTTGTTGAATAATAAATGTAGTGGGGTTTTGAACAATAAATGTGTATTTCATACCTACACTAAAATGTATCCCCCGTATCCATAGAAATAGTGCATGTTAATTAGATGTGTTTCAGACTCAAGATCAACTTCCTTGGGTAAATTAAAACACGTATCAACGGGAGACGACCTTTCATTCAAGTACTTTGGCGCCATTGAGTTGAGGATAGACTTAGCTTATAGAAAAGGTTCTTTCCATTGGACACCACGAGGAAATTTGTGAAAGTCAATGTCAAATATCAAATGTCACATGGACACCACCATCATCAATCATAATTAACCAGACAAACATGAACGAGTTTTATGACACTAGAAAGCCAATTAAAAAATATTTAAACAGGAAAAGCCCTGTCCAGAGTATTTTTTTTATTCAACAGAGGTCAACCTTTTCATATATGAAGACCGAAGCATTTTCATATTGTCACAACTCTCGTTAATCCCATCGTTTACATGCAGGTCACGCGAGAATGTTTTGTCAATTCTGAAGCATATGTTTCATTGATAAAATGTGAGAAGTAACCGGTATGCTTGTCTTCATATCTGAGAAACATGGTTAACTACACAGATGTGAACGCGGGGTAAACTTGTAACAATTCTAGGCCATGCATGCATTCACTCATTCGGTAATTAATCGACTTCTTAATATGTCACAAATCGAGATTAATAGCCAACTATTCCCCGTTCTCTCCAGATGATGACGTCATCAATGGCGCCGGGCCGTGACTAAATTTACCCGAAAGACGTGAGCGTCAATTCATCCATCTTGTTTCACCATTCTCACGACGACAATTAAAGAGAACAACACTTGAGCCAGACCGGGGAACGACGAACATCTACTACTTGATTCATAAAAAAGAAAATAGATTGCCGAAGGAGGACCTTTTAACTTACAGCTGTTCTCCAAGCTGTCTTATAGAAAGAGTTAGCTCTGTGTTCAGATAATTTTGAGATACATGTTTAAAAAGAACGAAGATAACAAAAAGGAACAAACAGGAAGTAACCATCAATATGAATCAACATATTTACTGCATCACTTTACTATTACAACTGAATTATTACCTATAGCCCTTAGGAAAAGTGTTGCCATGGAAACGGACAGCTAGCTGATCGAAGGCTTAAATGTCAGCCAAATAGTTGATTAAAACTTGTTCATTGTTGGTGTTTAATTGTTTTTTCAAGTGCCTCAATTGCATATTCCTCCTGCCCCATTAACCTTAATCCGATATTGCCTTTGAGGTAACACATACTTACGTCCACAGTTACCATAGCAACCTCCTGTATAAACTAACGCTGCGTCCAGCATCTGGTATCTATAAGTGACACAAATTTCAATTCAAAGTATTCCTTTTATTTAAAATAGGCTGTCTTCAACTCGATGTACATTAACTTGCCAGAGATATTTTTTTTAATCTGTAAAACTGAAAAATTAAATAATCACAAGTGTTTTGGATTGTCACTGGGAATTAAGAATTTGGTAGCCTAACTTTCAATCATTGCAAAATAATCAGTATATGGCATATTACATAGGTCTGTATTGTGAATGGACGACGGAAAAGGTTCGGACGATCCCTGAACTTCAAAATAAAGATTCTCTAAGTCTTCCTGTAGTAGAGATACAATTTTATTGTAGAAGAAGTACAGCTGTGTGTATTTGTACTGGCATTGAACCAGCAGCAGACGTGTATGTTATCGATACCACTTTATTTTCAATCATTTCGACATTGTTGATTATTGAAAGTATGCTATTTTTATTCATCAGAGGATTAAGGATTGCGAGATTGTGGACTATTTTTATAATTTCATGATCGGTTGCTTGGACCCTGTGTACATGATTTATGGATGATATCGTCGCGGAAAGTCATTAATCGTTCAAACTTGAAAAGTTTAATCAAAGTCTAAGGCAATCGTTGGACTTTAAAGAATCAAATATACAAAAAGTGCAATTCACGCAGACGATGAGTAATATATATGCGCGCGTCGTTTTGTAGTCAAATATGAGTGACGTCATACATTTTAAACCAACGCCGGTCTTTTATCACTCACAGGGATACAAAATGTGATATTGTGTCGTTTTTAGTCCTAACAACTATTATCATTCCCTCGGGCATTCGTAGATTTACTGCCCTTGCGGTTTGTTCAATAAATACGCTCGGCTGCAGTGAGATCTCGCGTGCACAATTTACGTGAGTGCACGAGTGATGACGTAAATTGGGGCTTTAATTTGTACGCGTTTTAATTGTTCTATGTGTTGAGATAATCCGTGAACCAGAAAAAGCCATTTCCCAACCTCTCCCAAGACACAAGCGATTAGGATGCTTACTTTAAGATATGTTTTATCAGTAGCCTTAAATCGTTTACTTCCCTATTTGCCATGACGTAAATCAAGGGTTCGAAACATCAGGTACTCCGTCTTTTTACCGCCTGACCACTCAGTTTGCATAATGCAGCAATGCGACTTTTTTTCAAATGCTTACCCACAGGGGATGCTACATTGCTTACTCAACTATCTTTTCAAATATTTCTAGTCAACGAAAATATTTGGTCGAGTAGTTTTCTAGAATTTTTTTTTAATTTAAAATTACGTCACAGTTTTTTATTACATTACGATTTTTTTGCATCGAACAGATAAATATTTGCATGTGTATGGAAATCGGGAGAACAATTGAAAGACATAGTAACACGTACTGTATAAATACAATAAATGAAACCGCAATTAAGATGACTAACGATCAGACACGTTACACACGTGACGACAGACAAGACGAACACAAATGTGCTCCTTGACGGAAATAACATATTTAAACGACTAGACTTGAAAATGGAAGTATCTTAGGTATGCCCATTCCTTTCGACCTAAAATTTCCACCTAATAACTAGTCTAAATATTTCGCATTTTAGTACATGTTTATGGCGTTTTCTCTTTTGATTACACGACAATTTCGTATGACTGTCCACAGTCGTAGTCAATCCATGTTTACGTTGTGGGACAAATTATTCTCAAAACTGAGTTCACTAATACACAGGACAAGTTCGCGCCAATGTAGAACAACAAAACAAGGGGAAAATGAGGTCACCATATTATATGCTACTGCTGTGGTGAAAGTTCCAAATGATATAGCTTTAGACAGATATTCAAGGTGTCACTGAATGAAACTGCTCACAGATTATTTAGTGAGATATATTTAGTAGTTTTTTGATGCTCCAAATTTTCAACATAGATGCAGCCTCGATAAACAAAGAAATTGATATGCTAATTAGCTAATAAATATGTAGAGGCCATATATTTTTTAAGGAACTCGCCAGAAATGAAACAATTTTTAACACAACGAGGTGTAAACTGAATACCTCCCACACCATAGATTTTTGTTCCTACACAAATTGTTGGAATGCATACACATATATCATACATGATGTACTCCTTGTGTAATTATATGAAGCTATGACTTGCATACTTAAGATATTACCTAATTATTGAAAGATAATTAATTGTGCAAATGAACCATTATGATTATAAGTTATACGAACAAGCTTTAAAAGGACACGTGCACTTCCTTACCATCAATGCATCTGATGGCATTCTAAAGATATTGCATAACTATCAAAAATGATTAGTTTTGTAAATTACACATCACACTTAAAATCTACATAAACAACAACATCAAACACGAGTGCTTTGTGGTGGTGGTGGTCATGGTCGTGGTGGTGTTGCTGCTGCTGCTGGTGGTGGTGGTGGTGGTGGTGGTGGTGGTGGCAGCGATTGTGAAGGTTATGGCATTCGATGGTGATGATGGTAGCAGTAGTAGTAGTAGTAGTAGTAGTAGTAGTAGTAGTAGTAGTAGTAGTCGTAGTAATAGTAGTAGTAGCAGTGGTAGTGGTGGTGGCAGTTGCGGTGCTGGTGGTGGTTATGATGATGATAATGATGGTGGTGGTGGTGGTGGTGGTAGTGGTAGTAGTAGTAGTAGTTGTTGTGGTGGTGGTAGTAATAGTTGCAGTTGTGGTGGTGGTGTGGTGATGGTGGTGGTGGTGGTGGTGGTGGTGGTGGTGGTAGTAGTGGCGGTGGTAGTTGTTATGGTGGTGGTGGTGGTGGTGGTGGTAGTGGTAGTGGTGGTACTTCAACTAGTTCATGCAATGACAGTTCCTTGGAGGGCGTGTGTAAACAAACCGATCGGTCATCTATCGGTCACTTCTCGTCATGGACATGAAGTTTCATGTTCCATCACGGCTTTTATTCTTACATGACTGAAATGACTGTCAATCTCATCAAGATAAAAATTGAAAAAGTATCCCAGCTGACACGATTGCGAGATTCCTGTTTATCATGCCGATAATACTATTCCCTCAACTTCATTCCATCAAAAACTTCTGACATCTACATTGCATGGATTTTAGAGTTATAGACTAACCAACTGATTGGTATGGAAAATTATTGACAGGAATTTCTTAAAATCGTGTTTTGTCGCAAATCGTTACCAAAATATTGATAGATGGATTGAAACGGTGAGAGGAATGCGTGTATGTTCTCACATATGATACTATAAGACCCACCAAGTCATGTAATCAATTACAAAATAAGAAGCTGGCGGCAAAGCTTAGGGGATAGTTTTACGTTTGTCTCTTAACTTAAATTTACTATAGAGTGGTCGTCTTTATCTACAAACAAAACGAATCCTGTAATACAGACAACGAATGACTGATTGCTTATTGTTTTATAAAATGCCGCCAGTCTCGTGCACTGTTACATTACCTTTGGTTATTTAGGCGTCTTAGCGGTTTCGGCAACCGATCGAGTACACGATGCCCTTAAGAATGAAAGACTGGCATATTTACAAGTGCCGGGACGAGTTTAGTCTGCGAGACGTCGAGACTACTAATGAGTTGACATTTGTAACTCCTCATGTTTTACACTGAGTACGGTCATACAATTCCATTTCAAGGGGTTTTGACACCTTATTGCGTAGTTTGCTACCGAGTTAATGTCTGATACCTATATCCCTACACATTCTCAGTACGCATTTGTACCAGTGTAAAAACGATTCTAGCTAAATATTTACGCCACAGAATTGCTTGATTATTTGTAAATTTTCGAAGAATGTCACGTTTGTTTTATACCCAAACAATACAAAGAGTACTTTTACTAGCGATTTCGTGCTAAAGTACTAGTTTTTTACGACGGGTACAAGTTACCAAAATTTCATACGTCACGTCGTCTCTAAGTTTGTGATAAGTTGTGATCCTACAATCGTTCACATCTGAGTGTATTTGATTTAAATTTGTGTCTATCTAGACTACTTGTCGGATTCCCAGTTCAATCGTCCATGTCAGACATTCACTATATTATTTTTAAATGGACGAGATGAGCCTGCATTTGTAATAGCATTTAACATAAAGGCTATCTGACAAATTTGTGAGGCGGGTTAGCATTAACCAACCAGCAAATGTTATTTGAAGGAATGAAAAAGAAGATCATTTTAAGCTTTTGTTGTCCCAAAAATAAGATCGAGATTACGCATCCTTCCGTCCTCGCAAAAAAGGAATGATGTGATGATCGCCAAAATATATAACCGCTTAAATATAGTATGCTAATCTGATTAAAACCTTAGATAGTAGTGTGACTTTACAATAGCTAATATCTCTCTTTGTTTCCTTTAAAACTCCTAACTAATTTACCTTAGTGCAGTAAGAGCGATGGATATATTCCTCAGTGATTTATAATATTCGCGTAAAACTTGTGAAATGTTCATTCTCAGATTTGTTGGGGTTGGGGTTGGGGTTCATTTATCCTGTTTTATACCCTCTTGTATATGTACGTAATGACGATAGTACTCTATTTTTTTCAATCTACAGGACTTAGATTTACCCCCCCCCCCCCAAAAAAAAGGTTTTAAAGTTCATTTTTTATCAATATTGTATATAATTACTAGCATTTTATGTAGTGATGGTATAAACTACAAAATTTACTCTAGTGGAGATTTAACAAAAAATAAAAAACTTTTCTCGCGCCCTGTGTGATAGCACAGCGGTGGCACGTGGCGAGGCAAGCTAAGGGCATTTCCGATAGTTCACCAATATTTGACAACTTGTCCCGACACATATCTCTATCATCTCCGTTGGGAAGAAGACGAATTGGGTAATTGGATATGTCCATAAATAAAAAAACTCGATGAAAGTTAAGCCACCGTCTCCGTCGATCACATAGAAATGTAAAAACCATGTTCCCATATCCACATTCCAAGAGAATCATTGCATCTGTGTGGTTTTCTCAAGTTCACATGACGGGTTCGTAAATTTTTTGATTAAATTTTGACACATGGCGTGTTGGTACACCATGTACACCAGTCTTTCGGGTTATGTCAACAATGCTAGGATTTAATGCCTGCACAAGTGAGACAGTTACGAGGTACACGGCTCGCGGAGGTTTGTAATTGTCTTTCCCGCCCACAGGGCGCCAAACCACAGTACATATACACAGACAGTTTGTATCTCTCGGCATCTATTATCAAAAGTGAAAAAACATTTACTAGCTATAGTGCAGTACAAAGAGTAGAAAGATTCCTGCATTTGCAATTAATCATTTTTATAAAGACATCCATATCATATATATGTCACCCCATCTTTATTATCATGTCATATTCGACATCATATCATATCGCATCGTATATCATTTCACATTCGACATCATATCATTTCGCATCGTATATCATGTCACATTCGACATCATATCATTCTGCATCGTATATCATGTCACATTCGACATCATATCATATCGCATCGTATATCATGTTACATGCTATATCTTAGCATAGAAATATTTCATATAATTGTATACCAATACTGCATTATATCTTTCCATATATTGTATCATCATTTTGCTTCTCTTATTTTAGTTCATCTGTCTATTTCCTGTTAATGTAATATTCATTCTGTAATGTATCATACAATATGTCATGACACTTCAAATCATGTATAATATCGAAATGACGTCAAATCATATCAAATCTCACCAAATGACGTCATATCATGTTAAAACATTCCAAAACTCATTTTGTGACTTGTCAAATTATACCAAAATATGTAATGTCATATCATGGCATAGAACTTCTAATCTGTCTACATCGCGGATCTGTACCTACGATAGCGATCGTAGACACAAATCAACTATGTCGACAAGCTACGTCACTTAAAAATATAAAATCTGACCAAATCATGTCATGTGTCAAATCATATGATATATATATATATATAAGTAATTGTGATACAGTTTCTACCCACCCCATTGCAGTAGACTACATAATGTGTAACATGTATACACTTCCCCAGACTTCAACTTCAGTGGTAACAATGTGTTACACTTTACAATGTGCTTGTATTTTGTTTTCATTTGCACATAGTCGATATGTCTGAGGTGTTTAATACTGTATCTACCAATGTTATATGAACCAACACAAAATGCATTTGTGTGACACACTGTATCAGCGAGGTTAACTGAAATGAGCTGTATTTCATTTTTCTTACTTCTTGATATTTTCACCGATTACATCGTCCTTTCCTTAAAAAAAGTTTCATTTTCTGGTGGAATTAAGTTAAATTAGATTCTATTTTATCAATACCATACCTTATCATTTCATTTTATATTTTGGCAAATCACATTTATCTTATTACACCATATATAGCTGTATGTCAAGTCAAATCGTACTAATATTGTCTTCATCATTTCACATCAATCAAACCCGATTATAAATTACAGTAACCGAGCATAGCAGAAGTCACATTGTAGCGAGTAATATCATGACTTTTTATCTGATGATTAATAATCATTTCATAATTCAAATTCCACTGATATCATGTTCGTCATACAGTCGCGTAAGTCACGAAAAGTTACGTCATCGTGCATCGTACGATTGTTCCACTACACCATAATCAGAAGGGTGGCCTTCAACTCACTAACGAAATAGATTTACGTCTCACCACACAAGCAAACAACCTAGCAGCGTTCATGTTATTCTTGTGATTCGGATGTATGCAACAATCTTCATTTCGTCTCCAAACCTGGCAGCTTCCTTTCCTGTTTTGAAAATCTAAATTTGGTGACAGTATTTACTTAAATGTATTTCTAGCAACCGTTTCAAATGATTTGCGTATAACTTTACTGCTATGCCGAGGCGCTTTGGAAGGAAGCCAGTTCAGTATAAACACAAGGCCATGAGGGACGACAGCCTGATGAGTCCTGGCCGATAATATTACAAAACAAAGTGGTCGTATATGACAAAACATCGCACCGTGTAACAGATAAATGCCATGTCTGCGGCAACTTGCACGTATTCCCGCCTATTGTTGTACATTTAATTGCTGTAAACGTATCTCTCTGTCTCTGTATCTTCAAATCTTGAAGGTTTCTTTAGACATGTGAGATGGTTTCAATTTTACAATTTCCCACTAAGTCTCTTTAAAAACCAAAATAAGTTCAAACTAGGTGGAAAACTGTGGGAGATGTTTGGAATATATCTGTATTAAGCTTAAATTCACATCCTTTGTACTGTCACAGTTTCCTTCTTTTTCAACGACAGACCATTTCAAGTTCAAAGTCGCCTTGAAATCATGTACCATATTGAGTTTACTTTCAAATCATATTTATTGTGTTTCACCACGACGCCAATTTGATATCAACCCGTCTAAACCTTATCTTGAGGTCATGGATAGGCATGCCATCAATAAAAACTTATATTTTTAGACTCAAGTTTATACCAAGATAGATTTTTATATAGAAATGTTTCGTCTACGCAACAGTCACGTCCTGTCCAACGTGCATCATCGCTTGGAAGGTGGCCAAACTCTATTCTAATCCAAACTATAGAGCCAGTCATAATAATAACTCGTAGAGTTTAATACCTTGAAGTTTAATATAACTTTGGAAAATATACATTAATCATTATTTAGTTAATTAAATTTGCATATGATGGAAAATATAATGTTAGAAGCACAGTGTTTAATGATCGTTGGCTACTCAGAAATCGATTCCAACAAAACTCGCCTATTGGAAGGGCTGTCCAAAACTGTCAGATAAACAATAAATATTCACGACTATTTAAATTAACTACAGGTAATAAGCACTAAGGAGTCAGGAATAGTTACTGTTCATCTAATACATATACATGCACATGAGGCAAACTGCTAGGACAATGAGTGTGAAGATAAATGTAATTTTATATATGATAACTTTAACGTTGAACCTCCGGCCACAAGTCTCATCTGATGGATTGGCGAAACGATGACGTCAGCTGTCTCATTAAATTATAGATGTATTTCTATTGGCAGTTTACATTCCTGCAGTTAGCCAATCAGTGTCGAGAATGCTTCAGTATTCAAAGATCTTCAATGTCACGTCATACTAACACGTAGTCAAGAAAAAACGTCAACTTACTAAACTGCAACCCTTTACAATTTTGGTCTACTAACTTAGTTGGCAATGTCTCCTGTCATGTCAGAGATAACATGATAAGTAACAAAGCGTGACCTTATGTCACATTGTGTCGTCATGAACTTAACGTCGTAGAAAACCACCCGGTGAGGGGTGCTCACGATACGAAGCAGCGACTGTCGGTTTATGATTGTATTTCAAAATGATTTAGAAAGAAGAATGTTGAAATAAGAGGGATGTAAAATGTGAAAAAAAATGTCAGTCTGACTTTTGGACGACTGACATGGCTCCCCATGCTACAAATAAAACATGTAGTTTAGCTAATGATATGAATCATGATATGAGAAATATGACGTCTGCCGTCTACGACAGCAAGTGATCATTTCTTCCAGAGATTTATCTGGTTTCTTCTTTACACGTGACATTTTCGTAGAATCTGAACATTACAGGGTTTGAAAGTTAGTGATTTATCGTGTATGTGTGTCTGTCTGTCTGTCTGTCTGTCTGTCTGCTTGTATGTCTGTCTGTCTTTGTCTCTCTCCATCTCCATATCTACCCATATCTCTATATCTCTATCACTTAAGTAAATAGAGTAGTAGTAAGTTAGTAGTAAGCAGATAAACATCAAATCACAACACTAGTCTCTCCTACCTTTATATCAATTCAAGTCATGCTAAAGTCCCGCAGTCTGCAATCCCCAACCCACCAAACCACTCCCCGCAAAACGTCTATGCTTTCCAATCCAGAGAGGCACTATACTAACAATAAAGGAATCTCGCTGTTGGAGACGAGACTTATGTATGTATGTATACATATAATATTATCATAGGTTTCACAAAATATGCCATGCACGGTGTAATGTTTGGGTCTTCTTTCTCAAAATTGACAAAGTCGACATACTATCCTGTAGGCACGACGAACTATTCGCTTTCCATTGACCTATGCTGCTGTCATCTTTGTCTACATTCTTTTCCTTTCTCGTCCCTCGCCGCTACTTGTGCGGCACATCTAATGTTGAAAAAGTCGTAGGCCGTAATTAAAAATACTAATTCGCAACTTCTATTTAAAGATCGTCTAGCCACTGAACCTTATTTTGTGTGCAAGAAAAAGGAAGTTTAAAATTGTTTAAGTGATTAGGAACAAAAATAACTCTTGAAAATATTCGATAAAACCACCGACGAAGTTACCTTTTAATAGTTCGTTACACTTTCCCGCCAAAAATAGCAGACTACAAGAGTTGGTTGAGTGACTGATTTTCATCTCACAGGAAATATAGTATCAATTTTAGTCCTGTGTTTATATGAAATCCTGTGAATCGTTTATTTTCCATATATATATATATATATATATACACACACACATATATATATATTTGCGCGACGGGTTTGATCTATAATGTTGTACTGTGTACTCGTCCAGATAAAGCGACATGACCTATTTGCCACGGTGAACGGTCGATGACTTGAAAGGCAGAGATTAGGACACAGTCGCCAAAATTTTCAATTTATATCCACTTTGTCTGAAGTGAGAATGATTTGTGTGTCGAGGTGCGTCATCAGCCTAATTTTGAAGCAAGATGGGCATTTTGTTATTACAGTGGGGTCCAAGTATTCTTTCATTGTTGTCAGTTAACCTCTGACCTTTGCCTCGTTCTTCAGAAACATTCTTGGATTGTCCTTAGTTTTAGTTGCGACCTTCCGACGTTTTAAACCTCTAAAAAGTCCTTTCATTCACAAACTTAAATTAAAAATTAAAAGTGAGAATTTGTTGGCATGCTTATTTTACGCAGGTAATATGTAGTTGATAGTTTTCATCTAGCGAGGTTTTACTTTCCTTTAATATTCTGCCTGTCACTGATACCGCCAAGTTAATATTTGAAAAAGGGTAGTTTCTCTCGGAAAAAGCGACAAGTTCTGTATGTGCCATTAATGTGCCATCCATATCTTCTATAAGGCTGAAAACTATCACAATGTACATTACTACTACTACTTTTACTACTACTACATCATCATCATCATCATCATCATCATCATCATCGTCGTCGTCGTCGTCGCCATCTCCACGACCACCACCACCACCATTACCACCACTTTCACAGCATATTTGATCGTTTACAGAAATTCCGAAACCTATTTCAGAGTTCAAGGATAGAGTCGATCTCTTTAATGATGAGAACGACCTTGCCTTGCTTGTTGGGAAAGAGAGTTCAAAACTCCGTCTGGATTCACAACAAGGATAAGACTACACATCGCCATCAATAAAATTAATTGGTCCTAAACGTTTCAGCGAGCGCCAACATGGCTTTTCTAGTGTTATTTATGTTTTGTTAATAGTCCCGAAAACCGTATATATCGTATGTTTCTCATGGTCGTGGTCGGGTCATTCTAAACAAGTAGTTAGATGACGTCACATTGGTTTATTAATAACTTATACGTGAATTATACTTTTCGAAAAAGAAGTTTGCAAAGTCCATGCCAAATTTGATCTAGCAGAAACTGAGCTCTTTAATATACAAGATTTACTGATGCATAACCAGATTTGGGTTTGGAGTGCATGGAAAAAGATACGTCAACATTCAAACGTGATATGTATGCATACAATTTGTAAATCAGGGAAGAACTCATACGAGCCATAAGGATTGTGCTGACGTGAGGGGTGTGTGTTTGTTTAGATGCGTGTGGAAACATAGATATGTATTTCGTCTACCGCCTGCTCTTGAGTTAGAAGGCAGATTGCTGGAGCTTTTTGACCCATATAAATCTAAGTGCGAAACCACAAAATATCAACAAGTCTGCGAGCCGTCATGTAGATTAGAGCTAAATATATAAAGACTATGGGGTTGTGTACTGTATAAAAAAAGTCGGACGTCGCTCTAATTATCTGTGGATCAAAAGAGGCTAACTTATGCTACTATGGCCTACAATTCCTTTTGTCAACTGAATTCAGCTGAAAACAGAAAGAGTCCAGCATAACGTGCTAAAATACTAATACACATCACGTGACTAAATGTAAGTTCACCGAAACAGTTAGAATCCATCATACGTTCTAAACACCAGAAAGTTTGTATTAAACCCTTACTGATGAATGATTTTTTACGTACTTCAGCACCGAAGCTTCAATTTAAATAGGATTCTTATTCAGTAATAGAGTTCACAGTAGACAAAAAACGATTAGCTTTGAAGTTCCAGTTACATCTCATTTGAATATTCGATGAGTGTACACATAGTGAGTGTTCGGATAGCGTGTTCAGACAGCGAGTGTTCAGATAGTGAATGTTTGGACTCAGTCTGTAAGTGTTCGCATAGTAAGTGTTCGGATAGTGAGTGTTTGTACAGTAAGTGTTCACATAGTAAGTTTTCAGATAGCGAGTGTTCAGATAGTGAGTGTTCGGATAGTAGTAATGATATACTAGTAGTCAGAAAATACTAAAGGCCAGTATTTGTTCCTTAAAATGAATATCACTCGTTTAAACCCAAACTAAACTTCGCAGAAATTCACGCCAAAAATTAAACCTGTGAATTAGTTGCAGTAACAGCCAATGGGTGAACAAAAGGATAAATCACGTTTTGAATTCAAAGTTTTCTCTCTATTCAAGGTCATGTTACCAGGTACAACTACCATTGCAAATTCAAATGCTGTTTTTGTCTGTTACGATTACACACGATTATAGCCATGTAAGGTACACCAACTATGAACTTTAAGAATAGTGTAGGGTTTGGCAACTCATCAGACGAGAGGTGGGAGTGGGGGTTGACTGAAGGAAACATTTGATGAAATTCAAGACCACGTCAAATGTACAGCTATACAATACAGACATACACATTTATATACTATCATGACGTCTCAAATTATGACTGTCTTTCTGTTTTGTGTCGGTCAAGTGTGAATCGAACTCCCAAAGTACATCTTATGTTGCTATAAAATGGTTCCAAGTTGTACTAATAACTATGTATGTTGTTACCAGCACATAGGATAATCCACAACTCTTTACTGCACCGACATTTCTTTGGGACCGTGAACATTTTATCTTACCATCAATTTTCTTTACTCTGCTATTTCTTTGTGACTTTTCAGTTAAATCTAAGTTATATTTTATAATTGAACAAGAAATGTTAGATTATGCCAAATTCACTTTGTGTGTGTGTGTGTGTGTGTGTGTGTGTGTGTGTGTGTGTTGTGTGCGTGTGTGCGTGCGTGTGTATATGTATGTATGTATGTATGTATGTATGTATGTATGTATGTATGTATGTATGTATGTATGTATGTATGTATGTATGTATGTATGTATGTATGTATGTGTCTGTCTGTCTGTCTGTCTGTCTGTCTGTCTATCTATCTATCTCTTTGGCTGGCTATGTATATACATATCTCTCTCTGTGTTTTATTACTACTTCTTGATGTAGTATCGACTTTTAGAGGTTTGTATATTATCGTACATAAGTGAAACTGTTTTGACGAAAACAAACTTTTTGACATAAAATCACAAAAAAAGTTGATTCCACTATGAAATAACGCTTACATGTAATTAAACCACATACTTGATGAAACATGTACAGCATAAACTACCAATTTGGTTACAAGGGCCTTCGTATTGGTTAATTCATTTTTTTTTTAAGTTTTGGGCGAGTTTAGTCTTTTGTAATTACTGTCGCTTCCGCTGTGCAAACCATACATATTGAGCTCGAATATCCAGAAGCAAGTCTCTGTTGTAACCTAGATAAATAAACTGGCATACCGATCTTGGTTTATTGTTTCTGTCTTTTCTATTTAGCCTCCCCAAACATATAGTTACGCACGGAAGACTTTGATACGACACGAATGATAAATAATAGCTAGAGAACAAGACAAGCGCTTTTAGCTTGCTAAACTACTTTAAACAAAAAAAAAATCAAAAAACGACGATTCCATCATAACCATTTCTATGCTTGTGAAGGAATGTACAATTTTTGTGTTATTACCATAGCAACGATTGGTATGATTTCGTGGGGTTTTAGACCGTAATTTTCCTGTTTTAGCATGCATCTTTTCTATAGAGTCGGTGACACATAGACTCGTTCTCGCACAGCCTGAACGAGGCATAGTTTCCGATGACGTAGTGAAATGAGTGCATGTCATCAGTTAGCGTTGTTGTAAAGAGCCTGTGGGCAACAGTGAGACACTGAAGATACATCACAGTACCTAGCATGAAGGAAATACTACTGAAAAAATGTCTGTAATAAAAATCGTCAAGAGAGACATTGAAACACGTGCACATACATCGTGTACAAAGAATTTATACTGACTGTCTTCCTACATTGAAGGTTTGTGATGTCACTAATACAAAATGTTGTGTCTAGCTAGCTGTGAAGATGTCTATGTTGAATTCCCGAACATTCATTCTGCAATATCTAGTAACCGACAGAAAAAAGGTGCTTCGGAAAAGTAGATTCTGGTTCTCTCTATACCGCTGCCCGATCGACAACTATATTTCAAACCCGAAGTTTTAACCCAACCGGACACTGGCCCTGGCATGCATAGGTGCAATTGTTTGGTTTGTCGTCAAGTGTACTCCCATTTCCTAGTGTCACGGTATCTATAACTATCTACAATTTTACTATTCGTTTACAGTTTTAATCTTTACCTTCTCAAATGTGAATGAAAGATATCATTTTAGGTATATGGACCCAAACTCCTACAAAAGTTTATGGCTAGCGCCATCGAGGACATTGCAGAGACAACAAGGGGTCATTTTGAGAATTTGTCCCAATGAACTAATATTGAAGGCCCATCGAAAGTAAAATCGTATTTGAAAGAATCTTGAAGTATAAGTCATGAGGAAGATTTGATATTTTTATCTTTGGCATACAGAAGCAACCTGTATTTATAGCAACTGTGAGATTTTTGTCTTCAACATTCGAACTGTGACTTGCTTGGACAGCTGTATTCTGGGTAGTCATAATATACAGTATTGCTAAATTTATATCACCCCACAAGAAGGAAATATCACAGATAACTTTATCAATGTTTCTTTTTAAAGCTTGCTTGATAAATTTAAAACAACAGTTTCCCAGTTTGCATAGGATATTGAGTTGAACTCACGACACGACAGGGTCGTGTCAAACAATCCTACCGGTGAGGGCGTGAGAGATTGACGGCATGACGAGTGAACCGTCTCGGGAAACGCAAACGTGAGAAAAACGCAATGTTGAGTTTAATGGAAAGGGCTACTAAAGAAAACATGCAAAGTTTTACAAATACAAATCATGTTTCTCTTAATTTTATCCCTCCATCTCTCTAAGGAGTAAATGTCTTGAAGTGTTTTGGTATTGGTGTAGTCGTAAACACAGAGGATACCGACTTCATAGTGCGTGAATCGCTGCCAGCGTTGATATGGCACATTTATACCTATACCAGACACAAAACAAATACGTTTTACTTGGCCGTAGAGAAAATTGACAAGTTTATATATTGTTAGAAGCCAACTCAGCGTGATCTATTGAGACGGCTCAAGTCACCGTGACACTGAGGCAAATAAAACCGTATAAATTCAGACAAACCGTGCAAAACAACTCAAACGCTCCAAGAAGCATTTCTTCCGAACCTTTCTCACTTTTCGAAACTTAAGAGTCTGAAATCACTGACCAAGTAAGGCACAGAGATATTTTCTATTTTCCCACGCTCTCGAACAGTTGCAAAAAAACCCAGCGGGTAAGCGATATTACTTGACAAAGCCTATGAGCATACCTAGAAAAAGTTGTTCCGATTGTGAGTATCACCCCTTCTATTCTTAGACACCACATACTAATATCTCAAAATGGCATGCGATGACATTCTAAAATCAAACCATGGAGGGATAAGATGGACATATGATACTTAAAATTCAAATAAACGGTAAAGTTTAATTTTACAGTATAACATTATTCTATTTTTCAGTACACAGGAAGATTGTCAACTTTGTTACTTTTGCACTCCTACATACATACATACATACATACCTACTAGTACACACACACACACACACACACACACACACACACACACACACATACATACATACATACATACATACATACATACATACAGACACACACACAAACACACACACACAGACAGACACAGACAGACACACACACACACATACACACACACACACACACACACACACACACACACACACACACGACTCGTTCATATATCTCCTCAATATAAAGTTCAACCTCATCTCGACCTCTGTATACCCGTCAACGACCACCATCGTGATCTAATGATATCACGTTACATCATTATCATCGTGTTCGTCTACGTCATCACTGTCCGTTCATTAGTCGGCTTGCACATTCGTCAATCAACGACGTACTCACCTATACTCGTACTAATTGAGTGACTGCATGACAGAATTACTCACTAGTTGCCCCAATCAATCTCTCACTAAGGTACTTACTAGATATCTCACAAACTCTCATTTTACAATTTCGTTCGGGTCATCATTCTTAAAGACAGTCGCGCCGTGTTCTCAGCTCAATCACTGTATCGTTTATATGTATAGCCACTTCTCCGTTATCGTATTTCACAGTTCATGGTCAGTAAAGATTTTGAGGTAAAATTAAATGTGTCAACATTAAGTTTAAATTGAAGTAGTCTAACACTCAAGGCGCCATTTCCTTTATAAATAAATTGACCTATATATATAAAAGTTATCAGTATCGTAGTCATATAGATTATAGCTTTTTGAAGTGTGGATAAAATAACCTGACAGGTTTACGCATGTGCAATTTGTCTATTAGGTTCCTGATACCAAGGTAGACTCTGTATATTGACCAAAAATAATTTCATCAAATCGTGTATATAGCTTGATGTACAGGTCTCCGCTGATTACTATGGTGATGATTAAAATAAATTCACAAATAATGTAGAAAATACTAAATAATTCTTCAAAACATAACAAAACAAAACAAAACAAAACAATAACCAGAAATGTTCCTACATGTACTCATACATCCTTTTGATGAAAAAAAATGTCTATGCATACCTACAATGTCATATACCAAAGTTAAATGGATTAAGTTAACAGAAAGTACAGCATAAGTTACAATCACAAAAGAAATACGGTAACACACTATCGTACGTGTTTTACTGATAAACAATCAGATATTAAGTTGTAGATCGAATAATGATTATCAAGAAAAGACAGTGGTCAAGCTTTCATCTGGGAGTGTATGGCGTATTCCATTTGACCTTTGACCTAAAACCTGATTAAAGTGAGACATGATAAACCTTTGCTTGGTAAATCCTATACTTTTGAAATAAACTTGCATGACCTTGACCATGGCATGTCGTCGCCATCATCATTATTGTTATTACCAGTTGCTTCAGGGTTACTATCAAGTAACCGACCACGTTGTTTTTTGCTGACGGTTCAGTCAAACCGTTGGTGCCAAAACAAATGTGTGGTGAAATGATAGGTTGACAGACCAAGGAACCCTGGGTGCGTACAAACAGAGTTTGGTCACATTTTCACACAGTCTAAATATTAGACTACATATTTCTGATGAAACAGAAATATTATGACCGCACCACGATTTTTGGGAGATCGGTTCCCTGTACTTCATCCGGAGAAATTCAATTACCACGTGGCTAGCAGAAACAAGAGACATTGAAAGTAAATCTCGTGCACACGACTAGTCTAATATACATGTAGTCGTTTTCGGCATTTTGAAAGTTAAGTTAAGGAACGGTGGAGATTTGTTGTGACTTTTGGCTCAATTTGTTCCTATATCTAAACTTTCCCGATAACGTAATGAGACACATTGGTGACCTACATGACCTTTTAACATTGACCTTTGACCTATACTTCATCATGATTCAAATTACATCAAATTTGATAATAATGATACCATTGAATGGCATTATTTGCAAGATTTTGATAATAGGGTTGTTTAGTTTCATTAATCTGGTCTCGATGACAACATAATTGGAGGAAAGGAATACCTCCATCCATATTTTATAACAAACACTGTTTTATTTTATAGATCGTAGGAACAAGGAATTGATGGATTTAGAATGCCAACGTCATACTAAAATGTTGGTTATAGCTCATTAAGAGGTTCCAAGGAGTCCATCTTGTTTAAGTATTTTGACTCGCTTTTATCTAATGGGGTGATTATATTAAGCACTTAAAAATCACTTTTGTTTAAGAGATGACCTGATAAAATATGTGACCTTTTTTTAAAAAAAGAAAAAGAAAAAGAAAAAGAAATTCTTTAATGGTTAAGTTATCATCCGAAAACTGAGACTTTGTGGATGTAGAAATGGCATATTGTTATTGTGAATAATCACTTCTACATATTTGGTCAAAATTGTCAACTGTCAAGTTGTGTCCTCACTTCCACGTCTCCTCAATCTCTGTTTTGTTCCTCAGTATTTTTGTAGTGTAATGGATTTTTTTTGTTCCATAGGATATAAAGTAAGCTAATACAGTTCGGTCATAAGAACTGTTAAGATCCATCCTGACACACGTGTTAAGATTCGAAATTCATTTTTTCAGTAGACTGTGCATTTCATCAAAAAGCTGTGTCACGTGGTTTTATAGATAGATTTGTGGATTGCCATTGCAAAACTGTATCTCTCTAGTCACACCCTAAACGCCGGTGTTAATATGTTCCCTATGCGTTGAGAGATGTTGGGCTTGAATAAATCATGTATGAACGGTTTTATACTTCGGCTTGAAGCAGACGTAGCAACGGCACAGCAAGCCCTGTCTCAAAAAGTAAATTGAGATGGTTGGAATGAGACACGAATTTCAACTTTTCCTAGAGTTGTATTTCATTAATTCGGTCAGTGTGTTCCGGCCTTGTCCCTGCATATCTTTCACATATTATGTAAGAAATGCTACTCACCCACCCTAGATATATGGTTACTGTAACAGACTAAAATGAAGTTTTCTATGAGTATAGTTATGCTAGTGAAATGGGGGTTTTATTTCTGTTAGAAAAATAATTACAATAAAAATGACCCCATTGTCAAAAATATCACAATCTATACACTGGGTTTACCCAAGTGAAAACATTCTGTTTCTGCTTGGTGATTATCGATAGCTATATAAAACGGTATGTGATACCGTGATAAACGACCCTTATTCCTGACCTAACCAGGGACGACTGGTGACCCTTGACCTTCAGTGAAAGTTATCCCCTACTTACAGGGAAGGGATCGTTTGATCATCGTATGATCGACGTCATACACTTTGACTCGCTGAGACTGTGTACAAACTGTCTGTCCGTGGAGACGACATTATTTTGTCATTTTGTTGAGATTGATATGTACAGTCTACTGAGATGTTCACTGTACATTTACCAAAAACAATATGTAAATAATGAAACGTGTCAAAATTAGACATAAAATTGTACCCATGAAAGACAAAATCTCCTTCCGATCTAGCTCTCTCGTCTGTCTGCCAGTCTACTGTCTGTCTGTCTGTCTGTCTGTCTGTCTGTCTGTCTGTCTGTCTGTCTGTCTGTCTGTCTGTCTGCCTGCCTGCCTGCCTGTCTGTCTGTCTGTCTGTCTGTCTGTCTGTATCTGTGTCTGTATCTCTGTCTGTATCTCTGTCTGTCTGTCTTGTCTGTCTGTCTGTCTGTCTGTCTGTCTGTCTGTCTGTCTGTCTGCCTGCCTGCCTGCCTGCCTGCCTGCCTGTCTGTCTGTCTGTCTGTCTGTCTGTATGTATGTCTGTCTGTCTGTATCTCTGTCTGTATCTCTGTCTGTATCTCTGTCTGTCTGTCTTGTCTGTCTGTCTGCCAGTCTACTGTCTGTCTGTCTGTCTGTCTGTCTGTCTGTCTGTCTGTCTGTCTGCCTGCCTGCCTGCCTGCCTGCCTGTCTGTCTGTCTGTCTGTCTGTCTGTATGTATGTCTGTCTGTATCTCTGCCTGTATCTCTGTCTGTATCTCTGTCTGTCTGTCTTGTCTGTCTGTCTGTCTGTCTGTCTGTCTGTCTGTCTGTCTGTCTGTCTATCTATCTGTATGCCTGTCTGTCTTGTCTGTCTGTCTGTCTGTCTGTCTGTCTGTCTGTCTGTCTGTCTGTCTATCTATCTGTATGCCTGTCTGTCTGTCTGTCTTGTCTGTCTGTCTGTCTGTCTGTCTTGTCTGTCTGTCTGTCTATCTATCTGTATGTCTGTCTGTCTGTCTATCTGTCTGTCTGTCTGTCTGTTTGTCTGTATCTACAACCACTCTATTAGCTAAGAATCCCATTTTTAGGTTGTCTTTGTAGAGGAAAACTCTAAAACTGACGATTGTACACTCCAGACATCACCTTGAATTCAATCGCTGAATCTATAACATGTTTTCTCAGTGTATTTGTCTTGACCCCCCCCCCCAATTCTTATATAATTCAATGTTAAATGTCACAGTGAGGTGGCACAGTATATAGTACAGGTGGCATAATATATCAAGTTCTAACAGTGAATATAATATAATATATATATATATATATATATATATATATATATATATATATATATAGTCACTGCTAGAATTTTGACCCATTTTTCTTAAGTCAAATTAGGAAGAAATCTCTATGGACGATAATCTTGAAGAATGTAAACTATACACATGTATTAAGCATGTTTAAGAATTTTGTAAGTGTAGTATTTCTTTTACAGGAGAAAAGCGAACTAGACCCGAGCATACAATTGGGCATCGAGCCGTGTTTGTGTATCACTTCAAGAGATACAGTCCCCCGTAGTGCCAACAAAAACCACAAAAATGTCAACAGTTCCAAGTGGTTTTATAGTCTTAGGTGGAAGACCGCCAACGAACATATCCCCAATCGCTGGCGAAATGTTAACTTACAAATAAAATTTTCATCGCCTCTCAGTCGCACATGCGCATTTCCATTTGTCCTCAATGCCTTGCTAACGATTTTTTGCTTTCGTTCACAAAGAATGAAAGGGCTTTTTTTTACCTTGTCAATGTAGGCCATCGCATTTCATGCAATGTGGCAAAAATCGATAACGCTCGTCAAAAGTTACATAAGTCTAGCAACAAAAAAACGAAAAAACCCCAACTTTAAAGAAAACCTGCATACTAGTATGTAGCTAGAGATATGACATTTCTGTCATCTCAAACCGTATTCGAAAAGTTTGTTTTCTGTGTCTCCAGAAAATAACAATATTATCCTGTATACTCTCGTCTTGCTGGGATGCTTGAAGACAAAAGTTAGAGTACCACGGATCGATATTTGGCTTAGAAGAGAAACAATGAAACGAGTTTCTGCGTACGTCGCCTTTGTGTTCAGCAGATAGTTACTCGTGATATGTTCAATTCAAACGCTTTTTCACCATTTTTTTCAATTAACAACATAAAGCATCATTGTTTAAGTGAAAACGCTTTCGTACTCACCACCGTACGGCCACAAATCGCAAGTTCCTCGCTCACTTTTCGCACAATCAAAGAAGTGAAGCCCACCCGAGCTGCGAATGGCGATACAATATTGTAACAAATAGTTACTTTCACGGTGACTTTTTAACGGTTGAAGACGAAAGTTGAAAACAGTTTCCGTTGAGTCTTGTTATCCGTCAAAACCAAATTGTATAGGGTACAAACAAGCTGGAAATACTTGGCAGGAGCTGAACAAAAACACGTCGCGTGTGACTGTATATTGCCCGGAAGCTTGTTCGTTATCCTCCGTTTGGTACACGTTTTTGCAACTTGGTGAATGCTCGTAAGAGCATCGAGCCCATTTTACTGAAGATGTATGTGTTCGAGTTGACGTACTTAATACACTTGTTACTCCATTTAACACCAGTTATACCAATTCATCGTTGTCAAAGCTCAAGCCGAAGTAAAAAATTCATTTTTACCACAATGTTTGTTCATCATCACGGAGAGTGTTAACTACTAAACTGTATTCTTCGTAATATGTGTGGCGTGAAGTGAAGCACACACAAATCGCTACTACTACGACAGTTGACTATATTATAAGGTCAGCAAATTGTGTTTATTAATGCCGACCAGTCTTTAAATCATTTAACGAGTTTTTAGTGGGGAGTTATTGCGATGCCGTTAAAGAGTCGAAACACCAATTGTCGTTATGGCTAAACAACTCTATCTTGCAGGTACCGATGCGACATAAAAGGGTGTGCATACAGCTAGCAAACGTTAAACCCGGCTCAACTCACAAGAAGTACATCAAATTTACGTCGCATATTTAAGACACAGAACAAGGGTTTATGGAGAGTTTGCCACAACTGAGCGCGTTCGTTTAGTTTGGTTCTACTTTTCGCTGCTTTGAGCAAGGTCCACTTCATTTCTAAACGTCGCCATGGCAACGGTCGTATCGCCGTCTTGAACAACTTCGGCGAAGGTAGAGACATTCCTACCTACGTGACGAGATCGTTTCGGAAACGCCGCTCTTCATGGTAAATTTACAATAGATACTGTTAACAGATAGTGCATTCCTTGCTTGCACTTTTTAGCTTGATTAAATGTCTTCTCAAACGGGCTGCTAATAAGACGGGGCAATATGTTTTCTCCGCATTCTGGCGGGCAAACCAAGAAATCAATGCAATTCGCGCTTAGTTTAACCGCATCCAAACTAGGCCTAAGATTTTCAAATCTTATACCGAGATAAAATATCAGCCATGCGAAAATAATTGGAACAAAGAAAGTGAATACTCCGACGGTATTTTGGTTTCCTTGGGGAAAACAAGGCTATATTATGTTCAGGTTTACCTATCACAATGGAGGTATCACTCGAATTTGTTCTCGCTTTGAAATTTGTGTTTCAGATGTAACCGCCACGTGTGTAGGTGACACAGACATCTATCACCAGTAATGACTTTCGATTCACGAACGTCTTCATGAGAGTTAAAAAAACTTAAAGTTCTCACATTTTAAAATATGTCTACAATCAGCATGACAATAAATAGTCATGAGGTGCATCAACAACCATATGTACACATGCAAATAAATACATACATACATACATACATACATACATACATACATACATACATACATACATACATACATACATACATACATACATACATACATACATACATACATACATACATACATACATACATACATTCATACATACATACATACATACATACATACATACATACATACATACATACATACATACATACATACATACATACATACATACATACATACATACATACATACATAAATAAATACACACATACATACATACATACATACATACATACATACATACATACATACATACATACATACATACATACATACATACATACATACATACATACATACACGCACACACCAATAAATAAATAAATAAATAAACAAACAAAAAAATTAACAAACAAACAAACACGTAACATACTTATATTTGAATGAATAAATCGTCAAATTGATATATCAGTTGATGAATCGATTCCTAGTAGACAGGTAGAAGCTACTTAGGTCTGACGTTCACTTGTATTATCTGACATCTTACAAGTCATCCCATCCCCTATCTAGCCTATACGATCATACATAGCTACACTCATGGCCCACTTATTTGTAAATGAACATTTTGAATTCCATGTAGAGCCCAACAACTACATAGAAGTTTTTAAATCGTTAAAATAGCATGCTTGGAAAGAGAAAGTGACCCAGAGACCGTGATCGATCACTTACTGCACGTACATCATTCCCGTGGTGAATGTTACAATATAGTGTATCAAGATTTCACGTCTTTCTAGCCTAGGGTGCATTCTTTTTAAAAACAAAACTCCCATCACTTTTTTTTTTACCTTTTATCTACTTTCGACCATCTCAGAATTAATAGAGACACGAGTCTGTTTTGCAAATCCACGAGATGCTACCTCAACGATTATCTCAATCCTATGCAATCCGCATGCTAATTTTTGTGTGTGTTCCCTTGGGCGAATTGTGATACATTGCCTATTCGATTCGTGTTACAGTCCGTGAGCTGCAAGACAGCGGTCCCTTGCTAACTAGATTGATGTAAACTCTTGAACTTTGAATGACAGATCAAATATAATGTTCTTACGTTCGGGTCGCCCCAAGGTCAACCATGACTGAAAACAGTATTTTTACATGATGATTACGAAACAGCGTTGGTCAACCGCGGGGAATACGTAAGCAAAAAGCACACTGGCATCCTTCAACAATATGAACATTGAATTGTCAAATCGACGTGTGTGCTTTTTCATGTTAGTTTTTTTTCAACGGATCGCTTCGGGAGAGATGGCGACGTTATGACCAAGACGCAATATAAGACTGCGAGTAAAACACAGTTAATGTCACACATTATCTCGCATGACATGATTAATGTTTTTCACAGTCGCGAAAGTTGCGAAACGACTGCTTTCAATTTTTCGTTCAACTGCCCAATGCAGGAATGCTCTTCCTAGGGCTAAGCACTTCCGACATATGTCGAAATCGATTCGTCAGTTTTTGTAGATAGTCAAAGACGCCGACGATTTTGCTTGACCATTTTACATACATACATACATACATACGTACGTACGTACATACATACATACATACATACATACATACATACATACATACATACATACATACATACATACATACATACATACATACATACATACATACATACATACATACATACATACATACATAAACTCATAAGTGACACACTATGATATTCAAATAAGACACTGATGTATTGTGTTTTCTACACTCTATGATTGTTTTGATCCCTAACATGAAATATTCTAACTACTTTACTGTGTATAGGTATAGTAATATGAATGGTTTTAATTGTCATGTCAAACTAAAGTAACTAATTAAAAAAAAAACCATAACGCTGGAAAAGGTATCCATTAGGCTCATAATCAAGATATACAATTAATTATAGGGTTTTTCGTCCAACATTTCATTAATTATTCTACTAAACTTGGAATATACAGCATTGAACACACGTGCATATATACGATATACACTGTATAAATGGGTCTCAGTGAAAGTAATATCACTTGTATTTAGTTCTACCTCTTATATCAAGATGCTCTTTCTAAATATTGGTGTGGAACAACATAAACCATACATAGAAAGGTGTGACCCTTGTTGTCAGACCAATCCGAGTCGTGTTTACATGCATGGGGTGAACCATTGTTTACAAATGACCGCTATACACAACAATTATATTAAGTTATACCATTTTGTTTATATTCATATATTTCAAATGTCCAGATATTGTGGATGAGTCCTATTTTACTGTACACAACATATACAACCTGATCGTTCGGCTGTCTGAGGTCACACGTACAAATACAGGTGTGCAGAAGGGTTTAACTTTCAGAATGGAACTATGTAACGATGTAACTATGTATGTAACTATGTAACTAATGTAGTGTTGTCTTGGTTTCATTTTAGGGAATACATCGCCCTGTTGAAGTATCATCTGAAAACACATTGCCAGTATTCTACGCACTGAGGGATGCTAAATTATCAGTTACTGGTACAATCTACTGTTCTCCAGAATGAGGTAATACATGTATTTTAACATATCTGGAATGCATGTAGAATAATTTTATAAATCAGTAGAAATATCGCAATATAGTTGTTGACACCACTTTTTAATACAATGTGTGACAAAATCTAGTGTGTGAAATTGACTTTAAGATTTCAATGGTCGTGTATAAAACAAAATGCTGTGAGAAGGATTTCGTGCTGAACTTGACTCAAACTCGTTTTCAGAACTAGCCGTTGCTAAGTCTCAGTTGCTAATTAGAGCACTTATAAACTAATTACTTGTGCTCATCTTCTTAATTCCTTCCGCAACTAATTAGATAAAAAAAACATCCTAAATAATTGAGGTGTTAATTTGAAACCACCCGTTGTCATAGCAACCTAGGGAGAGGGGATAGTCTACTCCTTATGTTTCTTCAAGCTGGGAGATCGGGTATTTGCGGAATTCTTCTCAATTTTACGAGGGAACGATGTCCGCAATACGGAGAGTTGAAGAGAAATTCATGAACAGACCGTCTCCGATTTACTAGCTCGAGCCGTCTTTTAATCGAAGGCCAATTATCCCAAACCAATCGTATCAGTTTATTACGCGGTTTTGAGTTAATTACTCGGTGGCTTGCCAATACGACTCAGACAGTGTTCCCCTCAACAAGCAGCCTAACAAAGGATTTTAGCCTGCCTACCACTAGGTTTCGGGGACAGCAAGTCGTCTGGGATCGAGTGTCCCACTGTATTCCCACGTCGTGTCGATAGCAGAAAATCTAACGTACATAAGTTTTAGGGGTAAAAACTCTTAGCGTGACAGCTGGAAAACTAGAGCAAACAGAGTGCATTAATTTTGATGAATTGGCGCATGTGTGTATATGCAACCTCGTTGTACTTAAAAATAGTGTCTATAGCATTAAGGGGCCACTAGCCAGGGTCCGATGTATCTGACCACCAATATCGACAATGGCGTGGTGTTGTGGACACGAGTTCCGTATTACACCGTGACTGCAGCATGTATAACAAAATACTCGGTTACAAAGGTTTAAGAACGCTTGTATGGCCGCCACCGTAGTACATAGTATTGCACGCTGGTTAGTGGGATGTGGTTGCTAAATCAACTAATTCGATATCTTTGTCTAATCCCTATTGGCCACTAGAAATGATGAGAATATCCCATGTTTTTCTTTGACTTTGTTGTAAAGCACGCCTAGAACTGGAGTTAATTGATTTCGCGCCTACGATTTATAGTCGGAACCAAGAAAGTGTTGAAACACTTGTGACGTCTGTGAATAAAACTATTGACTATCATCCTTGAAAAAAGTCTCCATCTTCCACTATCCTTTTTTCTATGTAGGCACACAACGCGCACGCATTTGACATATTTTTGTCGATCGGGAAAATCAAGTCCCTTGTTATGTGAACCACTCATCAGCTCACTAACATCGTTACGCCACAAGATTTACAACTCCCAAATAGAACGCGTCAGTCTGCGAACTTTTCAACCCCCTGACTTATTGGCACCACACCAAGTTAAGTCTGCAATGCAGCGAACACGGCTCCACACGCAAACTCGGTACTCTTAACATTAAACTCCCTCGAACACCATCGGATGATGATGAAATCGTTCTACAGAATCGGATTAGAAAATAAGACCCTTGGAAGGATTTTCTCCAACAGATTTGCGTAGTAAGTATTATGATAACAAAGGTTTGTTTTAAACACAGTGTTCGAGTGAACATATGGAACGTTTGGATGTTGCGGGGAAAGTAAAATAGACCCGACTTAAAGTTAAACGCAGTGGTTTAGTGAAAGTGAATAACATGTAACTGAAAAGGAATCTGGGATTGATTACAAATTGAAACGATTCGTGATTCGTCTTAGTTTAAATCGTGATTTAAGAGTTGAACAATATCAGAAGTGCGTGTTACTTTGCAGGCACATAAAAAAAATACACAAGTTGATTGTGCGATGACATTAAACGCCAAGGCACTGCATTTACATCCATCGTCGTGGTATTCTAGACATGCGAGATCGCATAGTCGGTCGATTGCTGGTGACATTTTGCACTTACTGCCAGTGATATGAAAACAAGTCAAGAAAATCAAAACTCACCCTTTTGAATGTGCTGCCACATTTAATCCTCAAACGAGAGGACGCTGTCCTTGTATCTTGCAACTTTGATCCTAAATTATAACTGCGTTGCAATTGCCTGTTAGCACAATGGGAAAATATTTAAAACAAGTTTTAACTCCTGAGGTGAAAATGTGGAAAAGATAAATGTTAGAAATGAAGAACTTCTTCTTTTAAACCGCAAAAGCTTCCAGTTGACATTTAGCTGCTAGTTTCTGTGACCGGGTTTATACAAACGGGACTAGCTCTTACAGTCGGGATTTTGATCTCAACCTATCAAAAGACATTAAGTTTGTGTGACGTCATCATTTGAGCCATCATCCCTGGACGACGACTATCGAGACAGTTAGGGAGCACGAAGAGAAATGAATTTAACGCCCGAATATGAACGTACGAGGCGCTACGTCCAACGTTAAACGGGACACGCAGACATTTAAGTGATGAGAACGCTCACAAGTTATCGCAAATACAGATAAAAACTTGCTAATCAGATGATGATATGCTCACACAGAATGAAAGCTGTTAAGTGTACTCTTCCAGTTTATTTGCGTCGAAATTTTACAAACGAATTTAACGTGTTGCAGAAACTATTTAGATAACGTTTTCTACGTTTAGATAAATCTTGCGTATTGGACTTACGGGTTTCGCGCATAACTTTTGTTTATCGGCTTTGTTTAATTTATATACATGTATGTGTGTGTGTGTATGTATGTATGTATGTATGTATGTATGTATGTATGTGTGTGTGTGTGTGTATGTATGTATGTATGTATGTATGTATGTATGTATGTATGTATGTATGTATGTATGTATGTATGTATGTATGTATGTATGTATGTATGTATGTATGTATGTATGTATGTATGTGTGTGTGTGTGTGTGTGTATGTATGTATGTATGTATGTATGTATGTATGTAAGTAAGTAAGTAAGTAAGTAGTACGAAGATATGTATGGACAGAGTCACGGTAGCAAGTGATATGATTTCATCACGCTTTCATGAACCGCTAACCTGTTGCTCATAGGATAAAACCGACAGTCGTTATTACAAGACCAGATGAACAATGAAATTTGTTTGAGCAGTCATTAAACGAACCGGTTGTAATTCAGTTACCTAAAATGCCATTGAATGATTCGTGTAATTGTGTCTTGCATGCAAGAAATGCTGGGAAAGTATGGTTTGTTGTCTTTTGCTCTGAGCGATGGTAAAGATAATGCATACCTTCATACAACGCTTGACTAGAGGCGTGAGGCCGGAACGCTAACGTAACCTTGCGGTGTGAGTCAAACGGTAGTCTTTGCGGATAGTTAAATGCGGTTCTCTGTACACCAAGCAGTCCTGGTATGGGAAATTCGTCACGGGAAAAAGAGCTTTACTGGCTTCATCATTGAATCCTTTTGCTTAAATAGTTTACCATAATACCCACAACGTCAGAGCTAGACACAAGAAGAACGCATCTCACTGGAAATGTCACCTCTAATATTAAGTCCTAGTGATTAGCCACGACATGGCCAATAACCGGAGGGCAATTTGATATCAACCATATCTTGGAAAGACGCATATTTTTCCTGGGATGGTAGATAATCGAAAGGCCATGATTCTCGTATGTCAACAGTATGAGTAATAGTCGGCGGTAGGCGTGTATAAGAAGTGATCGTTTCCGTTGACCTAAAATTTACAAAGAGGGGAACCTAATTCTATTCATGCGCAGAGTATGTTAAATACATTAAGAGAGATGAGGAGAGACTAACAATGGGAACGAGAGAGGAAAAAGAGATGGAGATATACATGTAGGGGTAGAGAATGACAGATAGACATGCAAACAGACAGACAGACAGACAGACAGACAGACAGACAGACAGACAGACAGATATACATAGATCGATAGGAGACAGACAAACGAGTCATAATGTGGAAGTAGGAGGTGAAAAGGAAAATGAGAGAGAGAGAGAGAGAGAGAGAGAGAGAGAGAGAGAGAGAGAGAGAGAGAGAGAGAGAGAGCGAGAGAGGGAGACAGAGAGAGAGAGAGAGACAGACAGACAGACAGACAGACAGACAGACAGACAGACAGACAGACAGACAGACGAGACAGACAGACGAGACAGAGATCGAGGCAGAGATCGAGACAGATCGAGACAGAGACAGAGAAACAGACAGCATACAGACAGACAGAGATAATATTTACTGATACACAACATCACTAACTTAGGTTTATTATTTAAAATGTATCTGTCGAATGACCTTCGAGTGTCCCGTGTGTACATATACAGGCCTTTGAGTGACCAAATTTTCAAAACATCATACACTAAACTAATACTCGGCTAAAGGTAATAACTCATGTATCTTATACACTTGTAGCATCAATTGACACGACTTGAACATATATACCAAATATATTTTGGTGTAGCTAAAAAATAATCAAAATTGTAAGAAAAATCCTTTCTAACAACGACTTTTGATTATTTACATTTGTTTTTGCTCTTTTTTTGTATCACCTTGTAGTCATTTACATTTGAACCACCGAGGACAACTAAACATACAAGACAGAAGTGTCCTCGGAGAAAAACAAAAGACTACTACGAAGGTCACCACTGGTGGCGTTATTTTATGAACGACTATTCAAAATGGCGGAGGTAAGTAAGAGAAAGGGCTTCTCCAAATCCCCTTGGCAGACACGCGTGTTATTGACCAGATGTTTAATTCTTATCGGATTCACATCGGGAATTATAAAGGAGTGAGGGTGGACAAAGCTTTAATGCCCCCAAAAAGAAAGTCCTGAAGTTTTGAGACTACTGTACGAAATTACGGGAACTTGCATGTTAAAATGAACTCCCGTAGTTTCAACCTCGTGACTCGGAACTGAGTCACATGTTGTTTTTGTCTGTGACAATTTGAGGTGTGAACGCATTATTATCGGCAGTGCTTTAGTGCCGTGCTTTACTATTGTCTATGTTACGACCCAATCATTAAAGTATAGGTCTCTATGAATCTAATAAAGCCGGGAGTGACTTCAGAATCCCTCAATCACCATGTGCGTTCGAACACGAGACGACATTTTATTTTGCCATGCCACTAGCACTTCCGCACAAATGTTTAGAGAAAAATGGTGCAATGTCCATTCATTCGTATCACATCAAACCAGGTCTTAATAGAAATTCGGCAATAAAGTGGATATACTTTTTTTCACGTTCAAAGTCATATGGGACCTAAAATATGAATATATTTTTGCGATTTTTTTCAGGAACTCCATCGGTATTTCCGGCGATTGTTGAACAGGTAAGGCACCTATCTTACCTTAGCTTTTTGATGATGTAATTAACTGTATCCTCAACGGAAACATTGTCCTAATTTTGCAGAATAGGTAAAAACCGCAAAAATGCGAACCCATTGTTCGCTGCGAAAACGTGTGTAAAATTGTCATGCTGGGTGGTATACCTATGGGAAAGGTTGCTCAAAGTTCAGTTTCTTTGAGTTTACACGTATCTGATTACGAATATGGATGCATAAAATTTATAAACCTTGAGAGGGTGACATAAGTGTCAACTCACCTAACAGGTGCATCAAGTGCTGCAACCAAACCAGGGGTTGCAGGCCTGGTCCCTGGCTTTTGTGTTGTTTCTTAATCCTGGGATATTAGCAGTATCGATGCTTTGCCAGCAAAACTCCAGAGCTTACCTCACAGGTAAAAATAGTAGCAATATCATAGCAAAAAATAAATGTGACTAATGGCTACTAGGAACAGCCCTGTATACCAGCAGCGATCAATGCTGGCATCACATGCCCGTCAAGCAAAGATGGCTGCGGACAAATAGAGAGTGGCTCCCGCCAGTGGCCTATCACTAATACCTTGTTATTGATTGATTCTATAAACTAGCTTGAGAAAAAGTTTTCTCTGGCAGAATTTGTATAACAATGAAATTTATTCGTAAAATCAGCTTAACTTTGAAGCCCTTTCTTCTAATGGCAGTAAACATGTGGCAGAGGAATTTTTGGCACTCAGATCTTAAATGATGAAGGAAGTATTATTTTCTGTGACTGTCTAACTTGTTTACATAACAAGTGACTAATTTGCTTAATTAATAATTCAATCATAGCAACACTGTATTAGCATAACAAACGATTTGTAAAAGGTGAATACAAGGGGACCTGTCGGTTTGAATACTTGGAAAGTGAGCTGAGATGATGACCAAATAAGACCACCCGTTTGACAGGTACATAATTGAGAACCGTCGACATTTTGCCAAAGTTTGTTGCAGTTTTTGAGATATCCTACAAGAGTTGCTGCTGTCCCAGTAAAACTCTTACGACCTTATTTATCCCCCCCTTGGGAAGGGGGAAAGTATTCATGCAATGACAAGGAAACAATGGATTTTTATCTGCTTGTTTTTGTAGAGTGGATGGGCTGCATGCCATAGTTGTGTCTGACAGAGATGGCGTACCAGTGATCAAAGGTAAAGCTAAGATATGAGAAAATTACTTTCTGTTCCAAGAACTAATTAGGAGGATTTGGCCAAGCGTAATATCTTAGCAGTAGCAGTCCTGCTGTGCTCCCACAAAACAGTGAGAACTCACTCAAAAGGATCCCCATCAATGTTTAATTTGTTGATAAATAGTTGTACAATAAGCAATACAATTAGTGATCATAGCATGGAGAGGTAAAGCATTACTTTTGCTCTTGTCCTTGATGCACACATGCGTCACTTCACCAAGTATGTGCGTCACTTGAACGTCAGCTGTGTAACTTTTGATCTAAACTGCAAACACTTATTTTCATTGTGTGAATGCAATATCAGAAATATAAAAGAAGTTTCAATGGTTAGCCGCTCTAAGCAACTTAGCTAGTGAGATTCGGAAACGTAGGTCCCTAAAGACCAGTGAAAAATGTCAACTGACAAAATAGCAGTATAATCCACCAAAAGAGCAGTAGGATTTGTTTCACTTTGGAATACCAGGCCATTCTGTAGACAGGATTATAAGAAAAGAAGTATGTGCAGCTATCAAGGGTCTGATCCCCTCTTGCAATTAAAGCCTTTCCAAATCTATTCACACATTTTCTTATGTTTTGATTTTCTTGGCAAAATACGTTTCTGAATAAGAAAAGCTGGTTGTATGGCATTTAAGATACTTATGGGTTCACAATGGTTGACTAATATGGCATCACATTTCAAATGTTAAGATTTTTTTACAGTTGCAATAGAAATGTGTTCCAGAAACCAGGTCTCTTAGCAAAATATGTCATGGCAACTGACCAGGGTAGAAAATAAGGATACATTTATTTTCATGGCGATACACTTGCATAGTTTTTTTTTTCTTCAAAATTTTGCATTTTTTTTTGTAGTTGCAAAAGAAACTGCTCCTGAGTTAGTACTTCGACCAGGTTTCCTAGCAACCTTTGGCATGGCGACCGACCAGGGTAGCAAGTTGGGGCTATCAAAGAACAAAAATATAATTTGTATGTACAGCACTTATCAGGTAAGTTTCTCTAATTATTTTCATTTTAATGTATGTGTGCTTCTTTTGTCTTGGTTCTTTTGTCTTGGTTTTTATTGTATCTTAGCAACCCCTGATGGTCACCAACCTCTTGCTTATTTTTAGACAGTTGTGGTGTGTGCACTATTTACTCAATTGTTTTTACTTTTATGCAAATCCATTGACTATACAGTGTGTCTCTAGTTTATCCTTGTCTGTCACATTTCATATGTCACATGACACTTATATTTAATCTGTAATATGAACAGGAAACTGATTGTTCTTTTTCACCTTCGTGAAGTTTATGTGTCTTTTTGCCAACAATGAGACATGGTTTTGAAGGGCACAAGCTGATTTTAGCATTTATGCATTTTCCTCATGTGAAAATACTTACAAACAACTTCATTTAAACCGGCTCCCTGTAGCGTAGTGGTTAGCACACAGGATTAGCAGTCGGGAGGTCACGGGTTCGAATCCCACTGGAAACAGGGGATTTTCTGTGACCGACCCAAACCCAGGGTGAGTGTTCTACAGACTCGATGGGTAGGCTGTATCACTCAGCCGTGTCTCACTCACGAGACGAGTGCGAATTTGGGGGGACTCCTGGAGAAATGACTTGAAAAGTCCGGGACGATTACTCACACGGAGCCCGTAGGTGCTATGTTTGCCGGGCCTGGGTGACTCTGGGGTAGCCTATGGACTGACTGGGAAAGCCTTGACAGTTCCACAGCAACGTGATATAGAGCGTGCTACATAGCCCTGTCACGTAGTCCCAAACCCGAATGGATCTCTGTAGCATTTGTTTGTTTGTGTGTATTTGTCTGCATAACAGAATATCGCTGGGAGGAATTCCCAGCACAACAAAAACCAAACAAAAAACAAAAAAAACCCAACTTCATTTAACTATTCTAGTATAAAGTTCAAGTTAATATCAATGCATTCTTTCTATGACGTCACAGTTTGAGTTCTAAAATTGTTAGAACTTTTGATTGTATAGTAGTGAGGTTCCTGTACATTTTTTTGTATACGTTCAATAAATTACATCATTGGATCATTTATAAGTTATATCCTGATACCAGGTTTGAGTTCAGTCAATTACAAGTGATGGCTAAGTATACATCAGTAAGTAAGATACTGTGAGTACCTTTTAATATGCAGACAAAAAAGAAAACCCCAAAACATATCAACTCAGCTTGTGCCCCTTTAAGATTACTGAATGGGTGTAGTTTTTCCAAGCAATATGTCATTTAGTGGACACACCACAACTTCTCTCACTTGAAACTATTTCCAACACCTCCTAACACTCACCATTTACTTGCTTGGTTTTCAAATGGAGTATGGTAAGAAAAAGGTGATTTAGAAAAATGGTTCTCTTTGCTCAGTTTGTTAGTTACTTATGAAGTCTTCAGTTTTATGATATCTAATTAGAGAAATGTTTCGACTGAAATAAAGAGGGGTCAACAGCTTTCTTGGCTATGGAAAAGTGTGCATAATAGATGTAAACAAATGATAATTTACGTAGTTTCAAGGAAGCAATGTGTTGGCCATATGCAACAACCTAATACAAAAAATATTTACAGTTTCAAGGAAGCAAAGCAACAACCTAACACAAAAAAATATTCAAGGAAGTAATGCATTGGCCATACGCAACAACCTGATGTAAAAAATATTATTTATAGTCAACACGTAAAATAGAGAAAAAATCTTAAAGGCCGAATGTGGATTAGGATTAATATCTAGGTGTGATAAAATGGCTGTTTGGCCGAATTATTGAAAAAGTTGGTCATGAACAGAAGAATGATCCTATGTAATCCTTATTACAATAGCACTAATGCAATGACCTGGGATTGAAACATTGGCCTTTAAGTTTAAAATAGTGTTAGTCCTTGATTTACAAAGGGTTGTTACTTGTCATGACAGAGTAAAGTCTGCTTTGTTTACGGTTTACAGATACATGTATTATGTTTCTTATTTATTTCATTATAAATTTTGAAAATTTTGAAAAATTTGATGACATAAAACTTGCCAATCTTGAAGGAACTGATTTATCTATAAAAAAAATAAGAGAATTAGTATTTTTTTACGAGTTTGGTGTGTTGTAGCTGTTGGGGAAAATATATGCTATTTACATGTACACTGCTTCTGAGTCAATTTACCAAGGTTCAGTTATTTTGCATACAAATTATGGAAAGCTGTCATTTTGGTCTGGATCGTATATCTCTCGTCACCATGGTTTTTTGGCAAACACATGATGTGTGAGACGAGTCATAATCGGTCATTTTTGCTGACAAGTTGAAAGCAAGTTGAAACATACATGTACACCTGGTGTCTATGAAGTGAGTGCATTCTAGTTCATCCTGCACCTGTTGTAGTAGACATGACAATTCAGAATAGTGTTATATGATGACTTTGACATTCTCTTGTATCGTCTTATCATCCTCAGCCACTTATCTCAATTACTGATGTATTTCATTGCTTAGCATAATTATTACAAACTGATCGATACCATTGATGTAGTTCAGTGCTGATCATCGTCAGCCCACTGACCTCAATCACCTATGTATTTCATTGCTTACCATCATTAACAAACTGATCGTTACCATCGATGTAGTTCAGTGCTGATCATCGTCAACAAACTGATCTTACCACTGATAGATGTTTGTAGTTCACTGTTATCTCTACATATGTGTATTGCAAAAGTTATATCAACTGAAAGCCACTTCCATAATCATAACATTAATTTCTGCTTGACATAGATTTAAACTTTTTACTCAAGTGATAATACACAGTAACATAAAATTAGAATTAGATTATACCGATCTCAAGGCGACGTATGTCTTAAAGTAGCCATATGGATGAGGCAATGTTTTTGATAAGGTTGGGGAACCTCGGTAACAGAAAGGGAGAAAAATGGCACTGTAATTCTGTTTGGGAACCCACTGGTAAAATGACATGTGAACCCTGGTAGATACTTACCACCCTTACCAAAAATACTGTGAGGATTGGGTATTTATTTTAGATTTTTAATATATAAAACTTTTTTTCATCATGGTGTCCTACTTGAAAAATCAATGTGAAACAACATATGCTGCAAGTCCTTGTTTGTAACTCAATAAATTGTAAAAGAGTAATAAATGTGTAAAATCTATGTTATTGTACGTACAATAACAAAACTTTTATATTTTAAGAAAAAATAGTTTTTGCAATGTAATGAGATGTAGAAATTGGGAATATTTGGGGTTTGTGGACCGATTGCAGATATCTAAATGTCAAATTATATGTTATTAACCATTGTGATGTCCCCTGGGTCATAAGAATGACTCCTTCATTCATAAATTTGACACATTGCCACAATGACCTTTAATATTTTGGTTCTAAATCATCGTTTCACATTGTATTACTGGGTGGGGGGGGGGGGGGCGACAACAAGAATCTGATGACACATTGACCACTTTGGGTCCTATGTGTATGTGGATTTTGCCATCTAAGGATTTGTACTTCTAAAGTGGCATTCATATATTTAGCACTGTATATATCGACATATTATTTCTGAAAATAAAAAGTTAATTTAAAAGCTGAACCACAAGTAAACATAGAAATCCATTTAATAATCTTGACATTGAAGTCTTAATTCTATAATTTTGATTAATGCAAGTATAATACAGAATGATGTTCATTACCTGGGGTTGGAACAATTGTTGTGCAACTACCCATCAGGTTTAATCTTAAACTGAAGTACATGAAAATAGTATATGTCTTTCGTGTTCAGTATTCAAATACATCAATCAATCAATCAATCAATCAATCAATCAATCAATCAATCAATCAATCAATCAATTTATATAGTGCCTGAATCCATTACTCAGAATGTTCAAAGGCATTTACTAGGGCACTCAAAAAGAGTTTATATCAAATGCTATTGTAAAATACATGTACTCATACTCATCATAGGTTGTGTAGCTTGACATAGATTGGTAGAATGTGTCATTTTGAGGATTGCCTTGCCAAGTATTTCATGTGAGAGAATTGGAAGTTACTTTAATCCTGTACTAACCAATACATCAAGGGTAAACATTATAAGGTACTTGCTAAAAGAGTAACCAAGGTACCTCATACCCGTGTAATTCTTTTGGTATAATAGTAATCTTTATTCATCCAAATAAATTTAGAAATTTGTTGAATGGTCGCCACAATTAAGAGCAGTGTCCTAGTGTTGAAGGAGCAGGAGTACTGGGGGAAAACCTGTGTTGTTCGGCAGGGTCAAACTGAACATCACCCTTCTTACATACAGACTTTAACAGACATGGAAAGTGATTTTAAAGAAATGTGACCAAAGATACTTTGGCATGAAAATGTGCACAGAAATAAAATAAAATTATTATTACCATTCTACCTTTTTGGATAAAAAAATGTTAAAATTTACATGGTAGGTAATTAAACAAAAATATTGAGAAAGCAAAGGTCAAAATGAAAGAGAGATACAATACAAAGCTTCACAGAAAGTACTTACAGTTGGAGAGGTTATATATTTGCATAATCTAGATATTATGCTTTCCATAGCAAGAAATTTGATAAGAACTTTCACGAACTCTACAGAATAGCAGCTATAGAATAGCAGAATTCATTTCACCTGTGAACTACCATCTGAAATATAAAGTCAATCCTAAGGTAGTTCATTCTAATCGTTTAAAAGCATGGTAAACTTAGACTGGCATATTTAATTGGTTGTATGAATATGAATTCACCAACAACTATTTCTGAAAGCGATGAACAGCGCCAGCAACAACATACCATGAATACAGTATCGCAGTCTTCTACCAAAAATTACAGTTTCCATGACAATACAGATAACTTTTCACCATTTAAAAAAAAAACTCTTAGACTGCAAAAAAAAGTTCAGGGTTGGCATCATTAACTAAGGTCGGTCAGGTTATTGGAAACACACACTTTTTTTTCGTTTGTCTAACATGCAGACTGGGTTTTAGTGCATTGTGTAGTTAGTTGTGTTACATAGCTAACGTCAGGTAAGCTAGAACAGATTACTACTACAGGTTCATTACTGGTTAACATGAAAGTAGGAAAAACTCGCTGTTTGTTATGAATATGTGAACACATTTATTTGATTATGCTATGATCAGTTGGTTTATTTGGGGGTCATCTATGTCTTGTAAGATGTTAATATTTGGTTAAATATCTGATTCTTTACAAGTCCCGTTTCAGTTGGAGCTTGTCATGAGGCTCCTCTTATATGTTATCCTTGGAAATAAATAAATAAGTAGATAAATAAATAAATAAATAAATAAATAAATAAATAGATAAATAAATAAATAAATAACACAGAAATAAATGAACAAAGTTGGTTGAACTGATCGTGCAGTGATATTAAGCTGATGAAGGGTTTTGGTTAGTGTGTAACAGTTTATTGGGTTCTTAGCCAATTTTTAGTGCTGCTAAAATGTTGTTCCACGTTTATTGAAATAAATCTCATTGTATAAAGTTAGAAACAGTCGTATAAAATGTACTTAAAGTTAAAGTGCTCCCCAAACAAAACAACTGTGGTGGTGAGATATTATTAGTTCAGAGACTGAGACTTGTGAGATATAAAATCTGTTTTTAGACAAGGGACTCATAGATTTCTAGCTGAAGAGAGGTTTAGCTGTTTTGTTTCAAAGAAGGAAGACAATGAAATAAAACTATATGCCAATATTAGGTAGGTAGGTCATACAGAACCCCCATGATGTGAGCGTACCATTGTGGCGTACTTCATTGAATGCTTCGGATGTGCTTTCACAAGTGAGTGAGTGAGTGAAAGTGTAGCAGAAAACATCGTACGCCGACTGCAAATAACACAAATACCCACACTTGCAATTAAATGCCATGGGTTATTTTACAACTGTTACAACCGCTGACATCAGACCATTAATGAACGGAACAGGAAACAATATCTCCATATTCACAGACATATTTTTACTAAAGGCAATGCATGTATATGTTATATATATACATGTAATAATCTGATTTCATCATCAGAAATTTAATCTCTCTATTATATGCTGCCGTGATGGGTATATTTACTCAAAATCGTCAAAGTTTGAGCATATAGTATTCTCCTTTTACAAACTTAACTGGCGAGGATGCAAAACCATCAGACTTGTAATTTTTTGAGTACCTTGATAGAGTGATTAGAAATCATACTCCAAACCATTCCATTTCATACAACAAGAAGTATTTAACAATTACCCCTGGCCTTCAGCCTCTCATGTAATATGTAGAGTTACAAAGGGAGGAGGGTGGATAGCATCTACTAAAGATGTAATATGTATAGTTACATAGGGAGGAGGGTATCTACTAAACTTGTAACATGTATAGTTACATAGGGGGGGGGGGGGAATAGCATCTACTAAAGATGTAAAATGTATAGTTACAAAGGGAGGAGGGTGTATACTAAACTTGTAATATGTAGAGTTACAAAGGGAGGAGAGAAGATAGCGTCTACTAAAGATGTAAAATGTATATTTACATAGGGGGAGGGTGTCTTCTAAACATGCAACATGTACAGTTACAAATGGGGAAGGTGTCTGCCAAACGTAAACATCTCATAATGTGTACAGTTATAGAAGACTACAACACTCATTATATATGCAAGTAAACATTGAGTCAGACATGTCTGACTGCAGTAGACTGTGGGAACAGTGGACTCTCATTTGGGACAACTTGGCTGGATCAGGATTATCAGGATTACAGCAATTCCACTACATAACCTACATTTTTATAGACAATACTTTTTGGCTATAAATAAGTCAAATAATGCACCGCCTGAAATGATGACCTTGTTTGCTACTTTCATCGGATTTGTCATTTTTTAAGAGATTAACAATTCTGGAAATAAAACAAGCGCAGACAGCAAAAACCACCTGTGTCTGGGTGGTCTTGCCTTGGACATCCTGGATTAGGACGCGTGTTGTCTGGAATATGTTTGGTATATGCTTTCCTTCATCCACCCCCTCTTTGTAACTGTACATGTTTTGAGATGTTCCTAACTTGTTATAACCCCCACCCTCTATTGTAACTACATGTTGATGAGATATGTTCTCACATAGTAGTCTAAGAATAGAAATTGATACAGTTCAATGTTCAATTGATTCAATCTTCTAACATGTTTGGCCGATGCTATTCTCCCCCTCCACCTATGTAACTACAAGATGTACATGTTATGATTGAGATGTGAAGATTTGATATACCCTGCAGCTTGTGATGAGAGATGTTCTGAAAATTTAGTATCTGTTTTCATCCAGGGTTTGAATTTAACTATTGGGCTTGGTGGTCAAATTCTCCAAGTGAACTGTTCCAGCTACAATTTTCCATTGATTTCCATATAACAAACTATCACAGTATAAACATTTTCCAAGTACAGGTTGTTGGTCTGTGACTAAGCTGTATTCATTTTGTAGTAATAGAGTTCTATACTGACTGGAATAGATAACTGGTTTCATACCTCAGTGAGTTTTGTCTATGAAGGACTTAGCTGTATTGCATTCTTGCTATCATTTTAGCTAACAGGCAATTGTAAACAACACCACAGTGTAGACCATTGTCACCTAAACCAATGAATCATGGACACCTGTTAGCTATTATCAGTACATAATACTCTTCCAACCTTGTTAAAGGCGTGAGATTCAATCCCAGGTTTCCACATTGGAAGTATCTTATCAATACAACCATAAGGAGTACATTCTTGTGTTCTGGATCAACTTTTTCTGTAGCTCTGCCAGACGACTTTTTTTCACACCTAATCCTTACCCAAACTGGGCTTTTCAGTGCAAGGGACATTTTGGTCTTAGACATTGCCAAAACACTGTGTAGTAACTTAAGGCAAAATGAAAAAAAACAAAAGGTTTGATTCTGATAACATGACTTCAGAAAACAGGGTTGGTACATATATGATGTAGGTCAAAATTTTATTTATTTTACTTTAAACTTTTTAAAATTACTTCGACCCCAAGATAAGATACTCGTCGATCACAATAATTCAGTGAGAGTTTGATGAGGTGTAAAAGAATTAAATGACGAAAATGATAAGTGAAGTAGACTAACACGTTATGCAGACTGTACTGTTATACTATATACTATAGACACGGTTACTATTTGGAATACGACTTTTCAAAAAAGTGACCAAGATGAGGCAAAGGCATAAAGGTGTACACGGAAATAGAAGTAAATTGTTACCATTTTACCTTTTTGCATGTAAAAAAAATGTTTAAGGTGGGGGCTTAAACTGGGTTATCAGAAACACACAATTTTTGATATATTTATTTTTGCCTTAAGTTATAGTTTGATTGCAGTAGTTTGAGTGAAAGTGGAAAATGAATTAGGAACTCTCACTAAATCAATATAAATTGACATGTTTTGAATTTAGTCTGTAAGGTACGCCGTGATGGGGCACCCTCACACATCGGCCAACCCCTCCCACGTTACGACATATCTTAGTCTAGTTTTGAATCAATCTCAAAAATATAGCATGGAGAGTCTAGATCCCTTCACAGACTTATGCACTCTCTGATACAACTCATCCAAATGAATTTGTTTTGAAAGAATCTTCACTGTCAGTAGTCAGTATGTGAACAGCTTCTTTCTAGAGAGCATGATGTTAAAACAGTTTGGTATCATAATCAGATTCAGACTCAATTACATTGTATACCATTGAGACTATCTTGCCTCAAACCCTCTTGATCGGTTTCTACATTTTTTGTTTGGGGGAAATTACCTGGAATAGAGATAAAAGCTTGTCTGTAAAACACCCATTGTCGTATGTTTAGCTGATGTATGTTGGTTGGTTGACACATTTCCAGTATTACTTCAACTGAAGAAATCATTGAAAATCAAGGGACGATCGCACAGTGTTGCACAAGCTCAATAAATGAACTTTTAGGGGGAGGGGGTCTGGCAACAATGCAATTGCTTAACATCATTTTCGCACTTTTAAATTTGAAAAACATTCACGCCTTCAGTAATAACAGGTTTGATATTTACTACTAAGATGATAAGTTGATTAAAATTTACCTCTATATGATATACGGTGCTGGGTTGCTGGTAGTATTTTAATGTGTTTATCATTATGTTTTTATGTTGCATCAATCGTAGTGGTGTGACTGCAAACATTTTTTTCATCATGGTTTACATGATACATAAACATGTCAATATTGCACTTGTGAACGTTTGTTTAGGGGGGAGTGGGTTTTGTCCTAACTAAACAAAAAAATTAATTTCTTGAGCTTGTGTTACATTGTGTGATCATCCCAAAGTGGATGTTATGTTTCCTACTTATCATAGGATGAACAAGGATAGAAGGTTATAAACATGATATATAAACATGTCAATATCGTACTTGTGAATGTTTGTTTAGGGGGAGGGGGTTTTGTCCTAAAGAAACAAATTAATTTCCTGAGCGATCATCCCTAAGTGGATGTTATGTTTCCTACTTATCGTAGGATGAACAAGGATAGTAGTATACACAACTTGAAAGGCCTTATTAATGCACGTCAAGACATTCGAAATGCAAGGTTAATAGATCATTCTCTGTTTGCTTATCATTGAGTGTCATCCTTCCAGATCTGAGCTAGCCAGACTCAGATTCATTTTAAGCGTGATCTCCAGTCTGATTCTGAATCTGATTATGAGACCAACATTTTAAATGCAGAGGACATAGGTATGCTGATGAAACAGAGTAAAGAGAACCACCTCATGTCATTGCTATGGAAACAATGCACCTTCGTTTGGCCATTCCAATTTCCTATTGGTTGATGTTCTTGTATACTTGATATCATTGGCCCATATTTAAATTCAAATTTTCAACACTTTTCTTCAGCTTTTAGATAGTCACAAAAGTGAAATGACTGTCAGCCAATGATGAAACAGCAACTGTCATAAAAATACAAGTTTGCATCCTAGTGATGAGATAATGAGACAAGCTACAGTTTGTTTGTTGTAATTTGTACCAGATGTAATTTTATTTATTTCTTCTTTCCTCCAGGTTGTGCAGTGTAACAAACTACCTCTTGTGGTTAGCATGGTAGCTGAACAAGATACTAATACGGGTAAGTTGACCTCAAATACTCACAGACACAGACAAACACACACATACACACACACACACAGAAGGCAGAAAGTAATTTCCTCCGTCAACCTCAGTTTAATATCATTTCCAGAGACCTGAGACTACTTACATGATCTGTCATTGTACACCAAAGCAAGTGATCGCACAGTAGCATTTTTACAGAATATTGCTGTTTTAGATGTCTGCACTCATGCTTGCATTGTTTTCTGCTGCTCTTTCACTTGCTATGCTCATAAAAGTACAGCCACAGAGAACACTGCAAACACTCATGCGTCATGGGGTTCTGTAGTATTATTAGTAATAAAGTGACCATATACAAGATAGTTCCCATTCTTCTGTCTTGTAAGACGTAGATGTTCCAAGATGACGCACAGTATAAAATGCCTTATTTCTTGCGTGTAAAATACACCATTAGTAGTAGTACAGGAATATCCCACAATTCTCTATGATTTGTATGGTGGTCGGACATGAGCTCTTTCAATGTAGGCAAATCTCACCAGAATACAGGGGTTTGTGAAAACATATTTGAAATTTTCAAACCATAGAATTGTTACTGATGACTCAGTTTCTGAAGACCTATTTTTATTGGTTCTGATTTCAAGGAGTTTTGAAGGAATCACTTAATTTTCCTACCTTGAACTGTATAGCAAAATGGCAGCCATATTTGTGATAAAAAGCACATTTTGCCTGTTATCGCCAAAAGTTTGATACCTATGGACACCATTCAAGTGCCTACCCTCATATTACCAATGATGAGCTTTCTAATGAGACATTGACCTTTGACCTTGACAAACCATTTTCAAGGTGAAATGAAGTCAAATTTTCTTTCTACATTAACTCAAGAAGTTGAATACGAAAATACTCCATTTAAATGTCTATACCCAAAGGTAAGCTTTCTTTTTATACCTTGACCTTTGACCTCCATAATCAAGGTCAAATATCAAATTAGTCAATAAATTATGCAGTTTTGTATGTAGAGAAACCATTCAAATTTGCACAATAACTTTGCCATATATAACACACCAGTTGGGGAGTATGTCTTCGACTGAAGGCTTGTAAATATTCTGTATGGCTTTCAAGAAAGTCAATTAAAAATTATTATAAAAATACAGTACTTTCTTCTTCCGCCAAAAGTCACTAATATCTTTACCACATCAGTAATAATTCTATGGTTTGAAAATGTCAACAAATAATTTGACAGAACTGTCCATACTGGTGAGTTTTTCCAGAAATTCAAGATGATGTCTGAGCATACTGTGTGTTCTAGGAGCCAAATATGTTGATCATTGTCGGTGACGCGAGTTAATCACACTCACATGCGACGAGGCCCCTTATGTCACTTGCATTTCCTCAGCTGGATCGAGAAAAATAAATGGGATAATATTTTCTGTAGTACAATTTCTCAACATCCAGGTTTTGTTGTTAGGTCCTAAATGAACAATCTCATGTCCAATGTTTTGTTGTCAATGTGCTCACTTGTTTCATTACTTTGTGTCTTACAGGCTTACTTCTAAATCTGGAGAAAGACTTTGATGAAGTGCTGCAAGATTTGAAGACTGCTATTGACATAGCATAGAAGTAAACCATAAACTTATTTATAACTATTAAACAAAATGTAATCAAACTGCAAGCATTCCCTCCTGCAAACTTATTTTACATTTTACTTGGTGTGTTATTTATATACATGCAATAAACACAGTGCTAAGTTAGGGGAACCCCAGTAACAAAAAGCGGGGAGGTGGTAACAGTTTCTGTTTTACATACAACCTATCATAATTTTGTTCGGGAACTCTTAGTAAATTTTACCTGCTTACCGACCTTAATGAAAACACTTAAACATTGCACGTTTGAACAAAATTATGGGATACTTTTTATAAGTCACAACAATGTTTTTAGTTCTGGGGTGAAAATCAAATTTTCCAAGTTGCCATTATTTTTCAGAATTTTTTTCATAACCTTAATAATATGCTTGCACAGATTACATTAATCTCCACCTAAAGGTTTTGTTACTTGTCAAGTTGAAGTTACGAGAAAACTTACAATGCCCTAAGGTCACTCATATTTTCTTTATCAAATGAAGAACTATGTATATGGGAGGGGGGAGATATCTAAAAGTGTTCAAGTATAGTGAAATTCACTATTACCAGGGTATGAGAAGAGATTTTTTGAATAGTTAGAATATGGGACAGTAATTAATACCAAGGTGTTTCAAAAAATTATGTTGATAAAATCATTGATAGGAATGTATAATTTGTAAGGTTGCGTTAAAATGACCATATGGATGGAAGGATTCGGTATTTTATAAAATAATTTTATCATGGTTTCCTATTTGAAAAAATCAATGCAAACATGTTCGTTATTGTTCTGTATTTTGCCATGACAAATCCAAAATAAATACCTCATCCATATGGTCGCTTTGCAGAAAGTACATGTAAATATACTTTTGTTCACCATTTCTGTGTAAGACAGGTATAGTTGGTTAATATCACTTTTGCATCATATTACGGTGGTGTTCAGACAGGAGGGCTCGACTTACAACCCACTCTAGTTGCTTGTATTCTTGATCAGGAAGGAGGATCTTATTTTGATACCAATTTTGAAGTACACCTGTGAGTAGGAATTTCATTACTAATTTTGTTTGTGTCCTTGTCCAGGGTGAACAAACATGTTGTGCTGATAAGTGGCCTTTCTCAATTCTGGTAGTATTTGATTTTCAAATTAGATTATCGTCATTATGAGAATAACTGGCAGAAAAAGCAAGTCATTCCTACTATTTGGATTGATTTCGAACAACCTATTTTTAGCTGTTTTGTGCACACACTTGATAAGATAAATAGAATTACAGATAGCACAGCACTAACAACGTAAACAAGGTCTTACCGTGAGACATCATTTAATAGCATTTGCAAGGTAACAAGAAATCTCATGTAAAAATTTGTGTACTCAATTCATTTATTTCTATCAAAAGACATGAAAGTTTACATTTGATATGATTTCATTAATAGACAAATGTAGGATAAAAAAACTAAATTCTTTTTGTTAGGTGTCCCCCCAACCCACAACTAAATTGACCAAAGTTGAAAATGATTCAGACAGCATAATCAATTTGTAGTCAGGAAAAATTAGTAAATAGTTCTTTTAGTGCCATGCATTAATTCTAGCAAAAATTCTGTTTCTCAATTTGACGGCATTTTTTTGTACAAACATATTCACCTAAAGTAGGATGAGAACCAAAATGGCTCCCCGTCCAACAGGTAAAATTCTTTAGTTTTTTATCCTACATTGAACTATTGATCTAGCCCCCCTAACAGTTACAGGCATTCATTAACTGAAAATAACTAGGGAAACTTTTAATCCATTCAAATAGGATATTGCCATGAATGAAAGTTGCTATGGCAACAGGAGTGTCAGTATCATTGTGTAATATTTTTCAAATTAATTTCTCACAACTGTCCCATTAATTAAATTCTAATTTCATAAAACTATATTTCGGTTCAATATCAAATTCACATTATTAAACTATTTCCCATTTTATACCCTGGAAATAGATATTAAGTATTAAATTCATTGAAGTCGTGTGTACAAATATCACTCTGGTAGTTAAAGGGGCACAAGCTGAGTTTATATGTTTTTTGGAGTGTAATTTTTTCCATCACTTGCAATTGACTGAACTCAAACCTGGTATTAGAATTTAACTGATAAATGATCTGATGACATGTAAGGACCTTCCTAATGTGGAGTCGACAGTTCTAACAATGCCAAGACACAACCAACATTAACATTATAAGAGTAGTTTAATTAAAGTTTTTCACTTGAGTCTAAAAAGCTTATAAACTCAGCTTCTGTCCCTTTGAGCCTTTGGTTTTCTAAGATAGACACAAACTTTTGAATGAATGAATGTTGGTTTAATTATAGTCTCAGGAGGAAGGCATCTCTGAAAACTAGTTTATTTAGAGTTTCATGAACTTGAAGTGCTGTTTTGGGACTTCCAATATGCACACTATGTTAATAGAATCACACAACAGAGGAACTGCAGTTAGTTTGTGTCTATCTAGTAAACTGTAGGATTACCAGTGTCATATTCAAAATAAACAACAGATCATGCTAAGTTTGTGGAAGACACTTTTAGAGGTGTAAATACAGAAGGTAAGAAAATGTCAGTGTTTTACCTTGTTTTCATTTGTCACATTCTGTATCAACTTGCTGGAGGTATACACTGAAAATATAAGATCATGCTCAAAAAATACCTCAAATGTGTACATAACCCAAAGTCACTGAAATTCCTCTAAGTTTCCATTAGGTTTCAAGAACCTATTAATTCCTCACCAACATAACATTTCAGATAATATGAATGAAGGTATACTTGGCGACAATAGAAATGTTCAGATTAAAGCTGATTATGTCAAAAATTCATTTTCTGGAAGCTTCTAGTAGTAAATTTCTCACAAAATGTTCTGGAAACTCCAGGAATTTCAGTGACTTTTCAGATAGGAATAAAAATTCCCATTTACATTAATTTGCTGTACATTTCTTCAAACTGTTCAGAAAATTGCTTCTTGACAACTTCTCTCTTGGCTTTGAATGTCGGGGTCAGTAATCCATTCTCAACACTGAAGGGTTCACTCAGGAGGTAGATGTCCTTCACCTGTAACAAATAATGCATAGCAATCAACTTTGAGGGATAGTATCATAAAATAGGATTTTACACAAATTTCAAAGAAACACAAAGTTAAAATAATCATTGTATGGTATGTCTGTTTGCATACCACTGCGACATCAAACATTTATATATGATGTAAACTTTGATGAGAACTGTAGTGGTAAAAACCCAGCACCATATCTCACATTAGAAGTTAATTATATTTATCAACATCTCGCTAGTAAATACAAAAGCTGTTATCATTGAAGGAGTGAAAGCTTTCCATCAAAATTTGGTTTGAAGTGCGACCCTCCCCCTAACAAGTTCGCTTTTTTTTGAGCTTGTGTGGCATTGTGCAATCGTCCCTTACATACCGGTCTTCCTAATTATCACGATGTTTGCATGTCTGTGTGTCTGTCAGGTCAATATTTCTAACTACATATTCAAAGATGTCCTTACCTTCTCAAATGAATTAAGTCCTGAACTGTTACCAAGTTGAGTGATGTCGTCCATAATAGCAGCCTTGATATCCTAGTAAAGATTCAAAGAAAATTATATAACGATAAAACAAATTCTCACAAATTCTTAATTCAAATTAGCTGCTTATCTAATAAATAGATTATCAATGCAGTTTATATTGAAATAATATCAACTAAATCTACTTTGGTAAGGTTTAACGTGGACAATTGAAATGTACCAATTTACCACTTCAAAATTTGTTTTAATCAGCAACTTTCTGTTTAAGCACTAAAATATAATATTTTACATTCTGCAATGTACAGTGATGTGACACTTAGTTGTTTTTGCAGGACAGAAAGATATATAAGGAAATATGTGAATAGGGAACTTGCAAACCCGCCATGTTGACTGTTGCATCATGGGAAATGTGATAATAAATAACAATCAAAAAATATTGTAAACAATAATGTTACATTGTTTGTAACCACAAATAATCAATTCATAGTCACCCTGACCATTCTGAGGTTTATTTTATCAGTAGCTCCAGATTAGGTATTACAGTCCATTGCGTCTGAGCATGCTCAGTCTGGATTGCAAGTTCCCTATTCAAATCAGTTTCAGTATTTTTGCTAAGAGCATAGTCTGTAAGTGTAAGGTACAGACATTTGTGTCACGTTATCGTCTACTAAGGCCAGCAAGCAAGTAAACACTGCCATTTTCTCCTTTTCTGTTACCGTGGTTCCCCAAATTTATCAAAAACAGTTTGACTTGATTACCTTATTCTTGCAAAGTTCTTCATATGTGCCTTCAATGTTTTTAGATTTAGCAAGATCTGGAACTGTCTCAGGATCGGGTACTATCAGGGCAACAACACACGACTGAAATGATAAATAAAAAATCATAGAAGATAGACTCCCAAACTGGTGTGTTGTATGGCAAAGTTATTGTGCAAATTTGAATGGTGTCTGTCAATACAAAACTGACCACTTTCCCATTTGACCTTGAATATGGAGGTCAAAGGTCAATACATAAACAGAAAGCTTACCTTTGGGTATAGTCCTAATTTGCATACATTTGTATCAACAAAAGGGTTATCTTGTATTCAAAAAATTCTCGATCTGTCAGAAGACGGAACTAATTTTAAAGATTTGTAGCACGTACCTTAAGACTATCACCATGCACAAAGACTTGTGCAACTAGTTGACTCCTTTGGTAGATGTTCTCAATTTTTTCCGGAGCTATGTATTCTCCTTGAGCTAATTTGAAGATGTGTTTTTTTCTATCAATCACTTTCAAAGTACCATTCTGGAAAAGAAAGAGTTTGATTTATTTTACCAATGCTAACTAAGACAGGTTTTATTATAGACAAATTGATGGATGAAGTATGTGATGCACCATGTGATGGATGTAAATAAAATAAAATGTAAATACACAACCTCTGTCAGTATTCTTTCTTTTCAATAGGGAACTTGCAAACCCGCCATGTTGAATGTTGCATCATGGGAAATGTGATAATAAATAGTAATCAATTAGTATTGTAAACAATATTAATACATTGTTACCACAATTATCAATTCATAGTTACCCTGACAATTGTGGGGGGGTTTATTTTATCGGTAGCTCCAGATTAGGTATTACGATACACCACAGATAATCCCATAGTCCTTTGCATCTGAGCATGCTCAGTCTGGATTGCAAGTTCCCTATTAAATGTACATCTATGTACTGTTATGGTAACAGTGTGGTACGATATGGTTATAGTCCAGTACATAGTAATTACAGTACAATAGTATTTCCTTTTATTGAAATACTTTGTACTTCTCTTCTACAAAGTTACTGTACTATTGCCCCAGTAGTAACTTTTAAGCTAATGTGACAGTGTGGCCCTGGTGCTACCCAGGCTCTGCAAACATCAACTTCCTGTTTCAAGTTTATTAAATGTGTCTGAATCAGAATATTTTGGGTTGAATTTGTCCTGATCATTTTTCCCCTTTTGAGTTCAAACAAAGTTTTATAGGGCTGTAAGGCAAGAGTGCCCGTGCTTAATTCTATGTTTCTTATCATGAGCACCTTAAAAATGATTAAAAAAATGATAAAATAAAGTCTTCAAAAAGTAAGTGCAAGAGTACATGTTGGTGATACTTTCATTTCATAATCATACTTTAACATAACAATGTCAGAAAAAAACTTAATAACTTGATAATTTTCACTAAGATAGGTGGTTGTCAAATTATCATCTGACAGTCAGTGATGTGATTTTTTCTAATCTTGCTGTAAACAATGTAGATTCATTAAGTCAGTTAGGTCATGAGAAACATAGAATGAAGTACGACTGCCCTCGGGGGCAAATGATGTCTTTGGGGACATACGTATTAACTAACTGCTATTCTGAGGGTTAAAATGAGTGTGAAAGAAAATACAATACAAGTGAACACTTACAGGTAACCACTGTCCAATGTCTCCTGTATGCAACCACCCATCGCTATCAATGGCAGATGCTGTCTTCTCTGGATCTTTGTAATATTCACTAAACACATTAGCACCTTTGGCACAGATCTGAAAATACATAATATACATGTACATCTGTCAGTACAAAATATGATACTCCTAAAATTGAATTTTTTTTTTTGAGGAAATATCACTGGTAAACTGCTACAACAGTATATGACACTTTTATAAATGAACTTTTAGCAGTAAGTATTTAGATTTCTTTAAATTTTGACGCCAAGGGGATGAAAGGTCAGAAACCTACACCAGTGGTGTCACAACTTGGTGTGATACGTATTAGTATTACTGAAGAAACGGAAACAGTGGAAAGACTTCTTTTGATAAGCTGATAAGCTACAAACACAGACAGACATGCACTAAAACTCAAACTATCATAAATTCAGCTTGGGTCAAGTTTATGCATTTTTGACAATTCCAGCAACACTTTAAAGTCATCTGAACTAATAATTATTTTTTTCCCCCTCCCCAACCACATGAAATAATGGTAACTTTTTTGTTAACCAGGAGAGTAATTTTGCCATTACTTCTCTTCAAATATTGTGGAAACACAAAGCATAAAGTCTAAATGAAAATATTGCTCATATATCATAGCATTTACAGCAACATGTTGCATACATGGAAAATATTTTATCAAGAGCTAATCTGTGCATTTTACTGGAACCTTCAAATTTTATAATTACTTTGATTTGGCATATTTCCCAAATCCTTCCCCTTTCTCCATAATGTTACAATACTGCCCAATGTTAGGATTAATAAAGTTTAATATTGACATTGAATATGTAATTATGCATGTACAAGTAAACATCCTAAAACTCAGAATGGCTGAACATGGCTTTCTATTGCCGCTAAAATGTTTTTATATGGTAGAAATAGTAATGTTGGTTTTATATACATGTTTAGCAATTTCCTGCTCTATGCTCAAAGCGCTTTACAATTATTACCCCTGGCATGGATCTACAGTGGCAGAACAGCCTTTTTACTTCCTCAACTCCCTGGGGAGCATACAATCCATTGCAGCCTTTGTAAGCGCATAGGATCGAAGCATTCACATTGCAACCTCTATCCTGCCATGCCCCAAATCATACAGCTGGGTTGACTGAGGCACAATCATTGTTCAAACCTTGCCCAAGGACTTTAGCCATTCAGAAACAAACAGCAGTGACAGGGCTCAGGGCTCAAACCTGCAACCTGCAGATCCCAAGCCAGCCACTCCAACCTCTCACCCATAATCACTCCACAAGTAGTAGTAGCTGTGATATACATACCTCTCCTTGGTCGTTATCAGCATAATACTGCATATCAGGAACATCAACTAACTTGACTAAGTTACAGGTGACTGGACATCCAACATGGCCGACACTATGATCACCTGGTATCGTCATGGTGATAGCTGCTGCCGCTTCAGTTTGACCATAGCCTTCAAATACCTAGACAACATATGGTTGAATGTGCACACTTTAGATTCAATGAAACATATTCAACAATTTTAGGGTGACAACAGTTGAAATCATAAATTCAGCAAATTATTAAAATTATCATTTTTTATGCAAACATTTTTTTTTTCAGGCTTCACATACTTTTAAGTCACTAAACAAATATATCGTTTTGAATTTGCCATGAAATGTGTGATAAAAGACATGAAACTTACATGGCAACCAAAGCAACATCTGAGGAAACCCATAACTTCTGCAGAGAGAGGAGCAGCACCAGTAATGATAGCTCGAACTTTTCCACCAAGTAAAGCCTGTAATGTAATAATAAAGTATACAAGTTTATCACAGTGACTCTTTCCTACACTAAAGTGGGTATTTATTTTGGATTTTTAATTTATAAAACAATTTTATCATAGCTTCCCTACTTGAAAAATCAATGTGAAACAATATAGACCAAGTTTGTGTTTGTAACTCAATACAATGTGTACAAAATGCTAAAATATGTGTAAAACAGTTTGTTATTGTACATACAATAACAAACATTTTACACATTTATTAATCTTTTGCATTGTATTGAGTTACAAAACAAGGACTTGCGGCATATGTTGCTTCACATTGATTTTTCAAGTAGGACACCATGATAGAACTGAATTAAAAACCCCAAATAATTACCCAATCTTCATCCATGTGGCCACTTGAAGTATTTTAGCTTAGGCCTGCAGTGGCACTGCATTACCTGTTGTAGTGGCTATACTCTGCATAGGATAAATTTAGCATATGATGATGTCATCCAACCAGGTCCCCATGTTTATGAATGGGTAAAACCATGGCTTAATTATGCCTAAATTCTTTTCCCTACTCTTTGAAAACATAGCTGTTGCAGTCATGACTGCAGTGCCACTGGCACCACCATCATCATCATCATCACTGCCGCCCCCACAATGTAAAGAGATGAAAGAGGCTTACCTGAATTTTCCTGAAAACTATGATATCCCATATGCTGTTGTTTCTGACAACACCCCTACACATAGAAAGAAATTAAGATTAAGTTACTATTTCAAATAGTCAATATAAACATGATGATACATATTACCAAGACTAACTTCATATAGTCTAAAATAAACCTTATAAGTGCTTTGAAATTACAGAAAAACACACAGAAAGTTACAAAGACATATGTATGTACAAACACTGACGGCCCATAGCCGATCTCTAAGACAGATATGCATGTCAAGCACTGATGACTACAGCCGATCTCTCCTACTCAGTCCTAGATAGATCCCATCAAATACTTTTACATGTACTTCACTTTTCATCTCTGAACATATTTGACTTCCAATCTTGAAGGGATACTATTACAATTGCAATTTCAAAGTCCATGGTATTTTATGCATTGTTTATTGTTATAATATTGTATGTCGATATGGCATCACATTGTGTATTGTGTTCCATCATACATTTCTTGTATGGTATGGTAGTGTATTGCATTGTACTGTATTGTATTGTATTGTGACACTGAACCCAATGAGGGATGCTCCTCACTGGACTTCATGTGAGACAAGTGTTTATATGCTTACAGAACTATCCAATTTAAATAAAGATTGTTATTAAAATTATTACTTTACTGCATTGTTTTATATTTTAGTGTGTTGTATTACATTGTAAATATTGTTTTGCATTGTATTGTAGCGTGTTGTGTTGTAAATATTGCATTAACATTGCATTGTATTGTATTGTATTGTAAATATTGCATTGCATTGTTTTGCATTGCATTGTAGTGTGTTGTGTTGTATTGTAAATATTGCATTAACATTGCATTGTATTGTATTGTAAATAATCAGGACACTGGACCAAATATTAACTTCAAATAAATTTACCTGTTTAACTCTTGTCTTTTCATGTACAGAGCCGTTTTGAAAAGAGTTTTCTTGATAAAACCAGCGTTGTTAACACCAGTCATTATCTGAAATAAACACACAAACACACACATTGCCAATTTTTTTCAATGATGAATTCAAAGTAAATCACTAGCCCCATCTAGACGGCACTAAAAATCCTACCTGAGGTAGGATTCAGGATAGTTTGAAGCCCATGTAGATGCAAACGCGTCCTGAATGTGTCCTGAAACTGTCCTGACTTAGGACACCTTTGAGAGGTTTCCTGAAACCCTCCTGACTTCGTCCTATGTACAGTCAGGACGGAACGCGCGACATCTACGTTATAACCTTCCTACGTGTAGACTTGGGACTGCCTCAGGTAGGACGACCTATGTGCAGATGGGGCTAATGTCTATTTTCAAGGAACAATAACTGTAACATATGATAAACAGGCTTAGAAGTTGCCTTTACCAAAAACACTGGTAGGGAACCCTGCTAAAAAACTTAGCGAACTAACTTACAATGTAGTAACTAGATATTGCCTCCTCGTGTCAAGTACAGTAGGACCTCTTTCAATATTTCAAAGTTAAAAAGTTAGCAACATGCTATTTTGAATCCACAATTAAAACGTAATTTGATAGCAGTAATCGATACAAGTGTACTTAAGGTAGAAATAAGACCAACAGGACTTTTCCATTCACAAAAATGCTACTTTCCCCATTCACAAAAACGCTACTTTCTCCATTAACAGAAACAGTACTTTCTCCTTTTACAAAAACATTGATAACATAAGTTTGTGTGACAATCAATCTTAGGATGTCTGTGTTACACTTTCCACAGCAAGAGTTGTGTAATCTTGCTACGCAGACATCAAATTGCTAACCTTTAAAAAACAATCTTTGTAAAGGTTACACAAACACATCATGACTTGTTACTCTTAATGTTAAGAATCCTTACAACGGGTGAAAGAAGGGAAACAGTATTATTAATTTCCTTCAAATGCTATTTTTGGACTGTCATTTCAAAAACTGCAAACATAACGATGTATACACAAGACATAATTTATATAATATCCGGTGATGGTGGCATGCAATTGCTTTAAATGACATTTTGTGGGCGGAGAGGATTTATGGTCAATCAGACGTGATGAAATAAATTAAGTGCCGTGTCTGAAATCCTAAAAGGTGGCAGCCTACGCTATGGTCTAAAATTGGGTAAACAGTCTTATGGGAATTTAGGAAAAGAAATGGGAAGACATTTTGGAAAACAGCATTAAAGATGTATAGGGATCTGGGAAGATATAACGATTCCTAATTTCCTAAACCTTTTCTTTTAAAATTTAATCTTCCCCAGCTGTTCAGATCTACTCTACGCAACTACACTGACTTACAGAGGAGACAAGGTTGGAGAGGTGTTGTAATGATAGGACACAATGCTTGCATAAAGATAGACACACTTTTAAGTGGCCATATGGATGAAGAATGAGTATTTATTTTGGATTTTTAATTTATGAAACAAACAATTTTATCATGGCTTCCTACTTGAAATCAACGTGAAACAACACTGACAAAGTCTGTGTTTGCAACTCAATATATTGCAAAAAGCTAAAAAAAATGTGTAAAAAGTTTGTTATCATGCACACAATAAAGACTTTACATATTAATCTTTTGCAATGTATTGAGTTACAAACAAGGACTTGGCATGTGTTGTTTCACATTGATTTTTCAAGTAGGAAGTCATGATAAAATAGTTTTATAAATTCAAAAGTAATACCCAATCCTCATCCATATGGCCATTTCAACCTCAAAGTAACAGTTTCATGGGTTTTTTTCTTACTTTCATCTTATATAAGTTATTCTACTTAGATGAAGCATGAATGACTACATAGTCAAGTTTAAACTTTGTCCACATGGTAAACAATTTGTTGACAAACAAATCTGATCTGTACATCTTTTTGCAATTATTTACACATAATTTAATGCAATACCATCAACAACTTGTAGACATTCACATGTGGGATGTCCACATCAACAACTTGTAGACAGGTATAATTTCAGCTAATCTGAATAATCAAACTGTTTCCAGCAAAGGTGTGCTGTATTTTTGAACAGTCAAAATTTAACAAAATCAGTGAAATGTTAGTTATTTGGAGTTCAATGAACCTGCAGTCTGTGGGTATTCACAAGTGAGACGTCCACATCAACATCAGGTAATTTATCTGATCTGAATAACTGAACTGTTTCTGGCAAAGGTATTTTGAATGGTCCAAATTTAACAAAATCAGTGAAAAGTTACAGTTATTGGGAGTTCAATGAACCTGCACTATGGGCATTCACAAGTAGGACGTCTAGCCTATATGTAACAGTTAGCAGAACACACAGACAAATCATTTGTCCTTCAATGTCCAAACTAGATAAGACAGGATGATCCAAATTTAGTCATAAAATAGCTGGAGTGTTGCCAAAAAATGAAAGCACACCTACCTTGTCATAAACCCTGTTAAGTAATCTAGGCACAGATGGAAAGATTGTTGGTTGTAAGGTTTTCATGTCATCCATCAACAGTTTCACATCTCCTTGGAAAAACCCTATCTTACTTCCCATGGAAAACAACCATGCCTGCAAATACAGATATCGCATTTAAGTTTTGATAACGCAGGTAACTAGCAATATGAGAATACAAGTGAATATGTATACACAATGTATGTCATTGCAACAGTATACAACTGTATAGCAGATACGACCATATTGCATTGACACAATGATGTGGAAAACATCTGTAATGATAATACCTTGCTAGGCCATCCTTTCATACATGCATCCAAGTGCAGACTTTCCTTGGCCATTCTTCCCTATACATGCTCAAGTGGTTACCAGGGCAGTACTTTCATATAGGGGTAAGTAACTTATCTGGGCCATCCTGTCATGCAGTGGTAAGTAACTTACCGAAGTCATCATGTCATACAGTGGTAATTAACTTACCTGAGCCATCCTTTCATACATGTGTGCAAGTGGCAAGTATGAAATATGAACATCAGCCGGAGTGATTTGTACAATACCCTGTGTGAATGAAAAACAAACTGGTCAGCATCAAGCATTTAATCTCTTTTAGAACAAAGTGACTACTTATCTCACTTTAACATAGTCTATATTTGTTGATAATTATTTATCTTAGCTCCACACATGAAAATGATGCCGCAACAATTTTTACTACTTTCCAATATATATTTGTTGAACATGACAAAAAAAATGTAGCACTGATGATAAAATTTCTGTTGCACTAGACGATAAAATACCGTACCAGTCTTCATAAATGTTGTCAAGCCATATGACCTTTTTGTTTCAGGTTTAGTGATTTTATTTCATTGTTTTGATTATTTTTGCTACAGTGGAATGTCTGATTTTGTAATTAGAAGACACATCATTAATTATGCCTCAATTTAGAATTAAATTTAGTAGTTAGTATGATCTTGCAGCTTAACTTTATTATCTGAATTTGATAGAACAGGCATGTGTGCAGTCAGTTTTTTTAGCGTAGGTAACCCCAACCCTATCCCATCCCATCCCAGTAAGATCTGAAAGTTGTTCCCGTTCCCAAGGCCAAAAATGTGCATATTGTGCACCTAATGAGGGCAGTATTCAGTGACACTAAAAGTCTTAGATTATTCCACTCTTCTTGTTGACATTTGTAATCTTGACAAATCACATGAAGATTGTCAAATCTCACCAGTATCATTTTTATATAAAACACTTGTGCTGTCTACTGCTGGTCCCTAAATATGGTACAACAACAAACTTCAGATAATGTGTGACAGAATGTGAAGTCTGATACCACTTCCTAGTGATCAATCCAGGAGTTCATACTTTGAAAGACTGACCAACATGTGACCCTATCAGTTCAGTCTGTCCAGCTGTCAATGTGTGAATCATACAATGTACTATGATTCTTAGTAATTGAATACTCTTAGTAAAATTACGTTTGATGCACGTACGTCACAGTTCAAATTGGAAGTCTTTCTCCAAGAGATATAAGGCAAGGATGATAACATCAGCCAGACTGTGATTTGCATACAATAATATGTTGCTACTACTAAATGGTAGCATGTTGCTATGATTTGTACTACTTTCGGATAAGTCGACCAAAGTATTAAGTGCTTTTGCCTTAATTTGCCTCTGCATGACCAATCCTTGAACTCTTACAGATAATCGCACAATGTCGCATGAGCTCAATAAACAATAGGACAAAACCCCTCCCCCTCCCCCTAACTAACATTCATATTAAATTTTATATATGATGTAAACCACGCATGATGAAAATTTTACCGGAAACCCAACACTGTATATCACATCAGAAGTATATTTTAATCAACTTTTCAACACCTCAGTAGTAAATACAGAACCTGTTATCGTAGAAGGTGTGAAAGTTTTTGAAATTTGTCAGAAGTGAAAATGAAGTTCTTAGCAATTGCATTGATGCCAGACCCTCTACCCCCTAAACGTATGCATGAATCTTGTGTGCAATTGTCATTTTGTAGCAGTCTTTCCTATAACCAGCCCCTGACTACTTAGGCTTGTCATTTTGTAACTATGTTTATTATAGGTTTTCATGAATGGGCCTCCCCCATTTAGAATCAGATGATGTTGGTGCACCACAGATACGACAAGGTACGGATTCTACTATTGTTAACATTTTACGCAATGAGACATCCAATTGGATATTGAGTCATTGATGGCAGCCAATCAGATTAACTGCTTTGGATATGCTAATTAACATATAGCTTTGTTTGCTTCAACTTCAAGGGGAAAGATGAACAATACAGACATCAAAACCCCTGAATATTAAAAATGCATTGACATTCATGTAGATATAATATGGATTCAATTTCACAACAATGTAGTCTGGGGTGAGAAATTCAAAAGACTTTGAAACTAGTGTATGTTTTGTGCAAGTGATGGTTGTAAGTTCTGCTGCAGTTAAAAGTGCAATGAACAGGGTAACATTGGGGAAGTGAACTACGCCAAGTGAAATATCTACTTTTAGCATACCATGCATTACCCCCAGAATTACACTATTTCAAATCAATTAACGCATCACAAAGAGAGCATGGATTAATGGCCAGACAACTTAGATTCTATGGAAAATGATAAATGATTTTTATTCAACAATGAAAAAGTTTTGAAATACGGCAAATGGAAACATGTTACTTTTTACTTGCACAAACTTATCAGTATATTAGTGCCAACAGATACTAATAAAAGTGATTTTCTGACAATTATCCAATAGGATGTCAGCATATGCCAATTAGCATATTAATATTAACAGTGATTGTTTTCTATTACTAACAGTTATCTAATAGCATGCAAATTAGTATATTCATGTCAGCAGATATTAATATAGTTTCCTGACAATTATCCAATAGGGTACCAGAAGATACATTATGTTGATGAAGCATTGTGATTAACAAGATTATATTTCAATATGAAAACAGATGGTGTGTTCATGAAATTTTGATAACAAAATTACTCTTCTACTAAATTATCTATGATATAATGTGGTTCATTAATTTGAGTGAACAATGATTTCAGTATTAAAGGTTACCTCTGCAAGTTGGTTGAGGGACGCTGCCATAGCAACAATGTTGGAATGAGATAAACAAGCTCCTTTAGGATGGCCTACAGGTGAGGGTTAGGTAGAAGATAGAAAAGTCTTACTGGAGTTATATTTAACCTTTTAATTTACGCTTAATTAACACATACTGTGACAGTTTGTTGATGTGGGGTTAGGGGACAGGTAATGTATGCATTGAGATAACAGGATACTGTGTGACTGTCGTTTATGGCTGATGCATAGATAGACATTTGTTCAGTCTGATTTGTAATACATGACAGACTCAAAGCTTTATTTCATCTCAGACTGATATCTTAAAAGAAAGCCTGGATATCACAGCCCTATCACAGTTACATGCAATGCAGTGAGTGAGAGAAAGAAAGCAGTCATTTGAATACAGCTACCAAACTTTTAAAACAGATTTCTGATCACCCATGAAATGCAGGGAGTTTTCTGGACTAAATAATCTATTTTGGTTTGATTCCCATATCACATTTTATTTCTATGAAAGAGGAGGGATACTGACTCCTGAGAAAACCAAACCTCCTCCGTGATTCAGACAAAGGACATATTTTCATTCATGGGAAAGGGTTAGAAATTAGCCTTATTTCTCATCAGTTAAGAAGGCATATCCATGACTTTCCAGGAAAGGCAACTGGAAATCTAACCATAGGTCAGACCTATGTATTAATTGAACCAAAGTACAAATGGAGTCAGTGACTTCACTTGAGTATTAAATTTTGAACTTCACATGACAGTGTCACAGTATCAGATCATGTTATCTCAAGTATGTCAATTTAGGGGTCTGCAGTCAGTAGATGGACTTATATCACTTACAGCACGTTCTTCCTGATAGAAAGAAAATGAGACGGTACGGTAAATTAAAAGTATATACTGGTTAACAATGTAGAGTGTGCTGCAAGCAAAATAATAGAACAGGTAAGGGGAAGAAAAAGATATAACAGTGGATGATATAAAGATTACACGTACAGGAAGTAATATTTATTCACATTTCAATGTCTATAGAAGCAGTCTCAGCGCATCAAAGAATTAACCAAATAATTATAACAATTCATTCACCACAACATTTAGCAAGAAACTGAAAAAAATCTTTTGAAATTAATAGTGATGAATTGAAAGCATAACAAATCATGCAGAACACTTTAAGCAAATGACAATGTTCCAAAATTATGCAAATGACCTGCAAATGATCATATATCAATATCTTATGCAAATGACATACACCAGTATGTATGATCATGTATCACTATATGCAAATTATCGTTGATATGCAAGCAATTATTGTTTTTTTCACAGTGGTATTTGAACACTTTGATGCAACCGAACTATTTGTCATTGACATTGACACGTTAAAAAAGTTACATGTACTGGAGCACCACAGAATGAATTCTTTGGGGTCACAAACCTGCCAGTGTTCACAAATGGATGCTACATTTGCTACTATTGCCCTGTGTGTAAGTGGAACACCCTTGGGGTTTCCTGTAAACAGAATATTTCATGTTACTTATGAAAAGCATGTATTTCTGGAACAACATGAAAACAATCTTGAACATTCAGTTTTGTAGTTTACTATGGGATGATCGCACAATGTCGCACAAGCTCAAAAAAAAAAACATTGTTCGTTTAGGTCAAAACCCAGTCCCTTAAATGAATACTCACAAGTGCAACATTAAACATGCTGTAAACTATGATGAGAACTGTAGTGGTCACACCTGTGATTGATGTAATGTAAAAACATGATTATAAATACTACCAGAAACCCAGCACCATATCTCACAACTTATCAACTCAGTAGTAAATACAAAAGCTGTTATTCATTGAGGAGTGAAAGTTTTCCATCAAAATTTCATTAGAAGTGTGAAAATGAAATTCAGCAATCACATTGATGCCAGACCCCCTACCCTAAATGAATGAAGTTCGCTTATAGAGCTTGTGTGACATTGTGTGATCGTCCCTAGACAATGTCTGAAGCCGAGTATGAAAAAACAATGATGATGAAATGCGAGATTTCATTTCAAAGAATTGTTAGGAACAATATACACCACACCACAGCATATCATTCATGCTAACTTCTTTATTATGTGAAACAGAAATTGTTGAGTTTTAAAACAGACTCAGTGCTTTCCCTTGTCAAGGTCAAATGGTTCCCAGTCGACAAACCCGTAATATTTTTTATATAACTTGTACATGCAGTTTGTTTACTGGGATTTCAAAATAACATTATGTTTCATACCATCTAGTCATAATGTTATTAAACAGTTTAAAAATGTTAGAAGTTCCATATTTGAGTGTGGTGGGAGGGGTTTGATGCCGGTGGAGGGGGTTCAATTCCTTTACATATCCAACCAGTAACAGTAGACTGATTTTTAAACAAATAAAATATTTTCAGGAAAACACTGAGCCTGTTATGTACAGTCACACGTAATCCTACATAGATGCACCCTTGAGAAATGATGACAAAATTCAAATTCTACCAAAGATTACTTCATTTTTTGGGAAAATGCAACAGAGACTATATTTTCTTTATCCAAGATATTTCAACAGAAACTAATTTCATTATCTGAAACATTCCTTTACAAAAATGTTAACAAAGACCATAATTTTTTCCCATGATCTATCAAATTTTGATTTGAAAGTTTTTTGTTCATTTTCTAAGGTGCATCCTATGTTGGAAAGGTAGCACGGTAGATTTTACAGCTTGTAGCCAATAACTTCATACTAGGTTCTCCGTAAACTCTCTAAAGAAAAATTAAAATTAAGTAGCACACAGACAAAAATAACATACATGGACAAAACTGACAAGTTTTACATTAAACTATTGACAGCACATATTCTTCAACTTTTTGTTAAAGTAAGATTTGATACTTACAGAAATGGGTTGTTATTCAAAAATACATGGACTTATGACTGACAGGTAGAGGGGTAATGAAAATGAAGAGTGACATCTAGAGGGGTAGTGGAAATGAGATTGACATCTAGAGGGGTAGCTGAAATGAGATTGACATCTAGAGGGGTAGTTAAAATAAAGATTAACATCTAGAGGGGTAGTTGAAATGAGATTGAAATGTAGTGAGTAGTTGAAATAAAGATTGACATCTAGAGGGGTAGTTGAAATGACTGACATCTAGAGGGGTAGTTGAAATAAAGATTGACATCTAGAGGGGTAGTTGAAATAAAGATTGAAATGTAGTGGGTAGTTTAAATAAAGATTGACATCTAGAGGGGTAGTTGAAATGAGATTGAAATGTAGTGGGTAGTTGAAATAAAGATTGACATCTAGAGGGGTAGTTGAAATAAAGATTGAAATGTAGTGGGTAGTTGAAATAAAGATTGACATCTAGAGGGGTAGTTGAAATAAAGATTGACATCTAGAGGGGTAGTTGAAATGAGATTGAAATGTAGTGGGTAGTTGAAATGAGATTGACATCTAGAGGGATAGTTGAAATAAAGATTGACATCTAGAGGGGGTAGTTGAAATGAGATTGAAATGTAGTGGATAGTTGAAATGCGATTGACATCTAGATGGGTAGTTGAAATAAAGATTGACCTCTAGAGGGGTAGTTGAAATGAGATTGAAATGTAGAGGGGTAGCTGAAATAAAGATTGACATCTAGAGGGGTAGTTGAAATGAGGTTGAAATGTAGTGAGTAGTTGAAATGAGATTGACATGTAGAGGGGTAGTTGAAGTAAAGATTGACATCTAGAGGGGTAGTAGAAATGAGAATGAAATGTAGAGGGGTAGCTGAAATAAAGATTGACATCTAGAGGGGTAGTTGAAATAAAGATTGAAATGTAGTGGGTAGTTGAAATAAAGATTGACATCTACAGGGGTAGTTGAAATGAGATTGAAATGTAGTGGGTAGTTGAAATGAGATTGACATCTAGAGGGTAGTTGAAATAAAGATTGACCTCTAGAGGGGTAGTAGAAATGAGATTGAAATGTAGTGGGTAGTTGAAATGAGATTGACATGTAGAGGGGTAGTTGAAATAAAGATTGACATCTAGAGGGTAGTTGAAATGGAATTGAAATGTAGAAGGGGTAGTAGAAATGATGAAATTGATATGTAGAGGGGTTGTTGAAATGAAATTGACCTGTAGCGGGGTACAAAAATATGTAGATGTCTTGATGTCTTGGGGCGTAGCTCATTTTGAGATCAAGGCTAGCAGAAATAAGATCAATAATACTGTATGTAGATTGAGGAAAGATGACTTTAAGTGACCTGTGGAGGGTTAGTTGAAATCACAGTCCTGATTAAGGGACTGCAGTGAAATAACGATAAGGAACAAGGAGGGGTATAGTTGGAATGAGATTGACAGGTGAATGGAGATCCAGGTATGTAGAGTGAAGTTGACAAGTCGCTGAGTTGTTGAAATGAGCAGGATGTGATATCGCTTGTAAACCCATTCTAATTCTGTTTGACATGATACAGCAATAATACTAAATCTCACTAAGAGGGTTTGGTGTGTTTGTAGAAAGAATTCCAAAATTGTGTCACTGCCGTAATGATCCTGGATCAAGAGCCTGATCGTTTTGTCAAGATTGGCAACTTGTGAAAAAAAGCATGACAGTTGCATTTGTTTCCTTTTGTACAGAAAGCAAATAAACCCCAATTCCATAAGCATTCATTATTAACAAGGCTGTGCTTTCTAGGTAGGTTTTTTCTATTGGACTTTTTTCATGTGCAATGTACCAGTGCATTGACAGCTGTTTTTAGCAGGTTTTAAGAGAAAGAAAGCAAAGATGGGTACATGGATTTGAGTTTGAACGTTTAGAAATTCATCAAAGACATTTGAAGTTGTAGGAAGTCAAAACATTTAGACAGAACCTCCTATTGTAGTAAACAGAGACTGTAAACCTATCAATGTCAAAGGTACATAGTCCAATACATGTAAATAACCCCATTGACAGATGTTGACATGAAGATAATGGATTAAGAGATTGAGTGGAAGTTTTTCAGGGATCTTCAACAAGTATCAATTGTACCGGCTCCCTATTGGCACGGCTCTAACTGTGTTGACAGCCAAGTGGCTTATCACATAAATAGTGACATTCCAGTGTAACCATGCATGGTATGATTGCATTTAGTCTTTCACTAACACGATCATCACTTCTTCCAGTCTCTAATCTGCCTGCTCTGTTTAAAGTTGGCACAAGCTGAGTTTAAGCATTATGCCCCTTTTTTTCGTTCAACAGGTGTAAATACAATTAGTACATAAAACCTTGATTTTAAGTCTAGAATATTGTTACTGTCAAAGCCTGCATTGAAAACCATCTTCTGGTATTGTGTCATGGCACAATACAGGTTTTCGGAATGTTTATAATATTTTATGTATGTACTAACAGTGTTTTGCGAAGGTTGGGGACACTCGGTAACAGAAAGGGAGAAAGGGGTAAAAAATGGCAGTGTTTCCCCAGAGTCTATGGTAATTTTGTTTGGGAACCCAGGTAAAGTGACATGGGAACTATGGTAGATTTTACCTACTTACGCCCTTAGCACAAACACTGACTAAATCACGAATGCCATCAAATCCATGTTTAATGCCTGAATACTTAATTTGATTTCTGCCAATAGCAAATGATAGTTAATATACTTCAGTATGTAGAAATTACTACACGCATCTTACAAGATACAGTAAAACCCCCTCCCCACTCCCCCCCCCCCGAAAAAACCAAACCAAAACCCTTTCAACTCAGCTTATGCCCATTATACATATTACATAATAACAAATCTCCAAGTTGAATACAACAAAAATGTGATGTGATATAAGAATTGTCTCTTGATACATAACGACTTTAAAAAATTACTTCGCAATACTTATATGACAATGTTTTTTATTATTATTAATCTGCAAGGGCAATTTGTTGTGAAAATTAGCAAGGGGAATTTGTTGCGGAAATTAGTAAAGGGGAATTAATGTAACAGAAAGTTATAATACAGACTTAATACGTGTAATTACTTTATAATTCGGAATTGTCTGGAGATTATCAGTCACGAAGGTCAGACAGAAATTACAGACAACAAGCTGTAGTTATATAATTATATGATAAATTGGAATTGGGGAAAGTGAAGGAGGCGGTTGAGTTTTATGTTTTGAAGAACAAATGTCACAGCTAACTCTAGAGGGCTCACTCCAGCATATGTTATACCTCCTATGCTGACAACATTTTGTCTCTTAAAGGGGCACAAGCTGAGTTTATACATATTTAGGTGTAGTTATTTCTGTATATATATTTAAAATGTACTCGCATTATTGTATCTACTGAAGCACACTTAGCCACCATTTGCAATTGACTGAATCCAAACTGGGTATTAAGATGTAACTCAAACGATCCGATGATGTAATTTATCATGTATCAAAAAATGTTCAAGAAAGCCCTACTATGAAATCAACTGTTCTAACAATGCCAGAAGACCATTGTAATGTCGTCATAGAACTTAGAAGGCATACATTGACATTAACATTACACTAGAATAGTTTACTCAGGTTTTTCATGTAAGTATTTTCATTTGAGTAAAAAGCTTGTAAACTAAGCTTGTGCCATTGTTTTTTCCAAGTAGGATGCCATGACGAAATTGTTTTTGTAAATTAAAAATTTGAACTATATACCCAATCCTCATCCATATGGCCACTTTAACAAATAAATTCAATCTACTTATGTATATTGCTACTGTTAGTAGATGTACTCAGTGGTTTAATGAGGTGTAGCAGAGGAAATATAGACTGAGACACTTAAAAAGTGTCTTCCTGTAACACATGAACTACATGACTTTATAGTCAGTACAGTCAGCCAGTATTACAGTAGCAAAGGACTCTAACAGTACACTAACAACATGAAGACATGGAAAAAAAAGGACAAAGTTACAACTTCCTGTGTGATGCACATGATAGAATAGCTATTCAATACATACCTGATGTTTATATGCTTACATGAAATAGATAGAAATTATACAACAACTGAATTTGCAAGATATTCATAAAAGGGAATTTCTTACCTGTTGTGCCACTAGTGTAACAAACTGTTGCTAGGTCCTCTGGTTTTGGAAGCTGTAAATGAAGGCCAGAAGAAAACATATTATCTCAGTGTTCGTAATTTAAATGTAGTTGTTAACGTGGCCATATGGATGATGATTGGGTATTTATTTTGGATTTTTTAATTTATAAAACAATTTTATCATGACTTCCTACATCCATATGGCCATTTTAACTTGAAGAATTGTTGTATTAGATCAATATAGACAAATATTATACAATATATCTAGCGGTCATTATTTGCATCATTCTGTGCACACTATCAATGACAGAATACAATGATTTGTGAGTGCATGTATGGCATGCTCAGTGTATGTGCACAAGTGCTTGCTATGTTCATTGCTGCAGTATTTTCATGTGTAGCATTTGAAAGTGAAGCAGAAAACACAGCAAGAATGAGTGCAAATACCCATGAGTATCCACACCACACACTACACTGGCACCATGAGTACATGAGTTTAATATCAACTATTTTTTATATCAAATTGACTTTTTAAATCTGCAAATTTGACCAAATGGTTCAACCTTTCTTTGAGAAAGGTTCTTTTAGGTAAATTTCACAAGGCACTTGTCCCTGAGATATCCTACACCTAACAGGGCAACACTTGACAACTACATTGTAGATGGTGCAAGTTGAAAAAGGTCTTAAACCTGAACTTGGTCTTTATTGAATCTCATATTGCATATCCCCCTCCCTTCATCTTCCCCTCCCCTTTCTTACTGTAAGTGTATACTTCAGAATACAACAATGTGTGTTTATTGGCACTGTATTTTTTGTTGGACCAACAGAAAACATCACACAAGTGCAAATATTCAGAGTACACACACTGGCGCTTGCATAATATGGAGTACTATTTTATTACATACATTTATCTAGTCTTCAAGGTATGCTGTATAGTGCTTTTCTCGCTATGTGACTAGTGATCACTTTTAAGGTAAATAGCAGAATTACGCAAGGGACTAGCAGCTACACTACATTAACACTGACAGCATATATAGTAAATATCAACTTACCACAGGCTCTTGAGGATTATCTCTTCCATTGGTCTGAAAGACAAGAAGAAGAATCTCATCAACAGACTTTCTATTAAAGTAATAGTGCCCTATAGTGGCAACATATATGGTTTAATAATAGGGTGAAAGATCAGATTGTATGACTTCCCATTTTATGTCATTCAAGTCGTTGTTTATTGTGCCATTTCATGCACACTTGGAAACAGTAGATTGTCTTGTGAAGGCCAGTATTGGTCAACTATATCAGAATGACTTTTTTGCTAAGGGTTCTAATCCAGAATTGTGGAACAGAGTTTGGAAATCTATGCAATATTTACCAGACACCCCTCCCCCTTCCTACACACACAAACTTGGGTACCCAAACCTTAGCAAATGCCCTGATAGCTATTGTATTGTACTTTTGATTTTCCACACTTGGTGATGCTCAAAAGCTGGTCTAAATTTTTAAGTTTTTAACACACCCAGTTTTAATTTGTTACTGGCTTTAAGGAGTTTTACAGCAAGGACGATTTTATTTTTAAAGTACTAGCATTTACTGCAACATGTCATCACAAGAGGGCAGTGTTTCAGAATCATACATGTACATCAGAAAGACTTAAATCCTCTCAGCAGAGATGCGTATTACATGTGCCTCTACTACTAGACTGTCATCAGTTGCTCAGTGCTGTGCTATATTTTTTTTAGATATTTGAATGTGAAATATGTTTTAAAATGTGCATGTAATTTACATACATCAAAAGCCCAATTATAGTGGCACAGCAGTTTAGTGCATGTCACTTTGACGTATTGAGGGGTTGGCAAATCAGTACCCTCTACCTTTGCAAAAGGTACCATTGGTTAAGACAACATACAATGTTTGAGGGCGCTATACGTATTAAGTTTAGAACATCTGCAGCTGCGTGAAGTCTGCAAACATTTAGCATGTGACCTGAAATAGGCAAATTTTATGGCAAACAAAATCGATATTTCTTGAAAAAAGTTATTTGTGAATATTTTCAAAACTCCTTTGTGATAAACCCTGGTACTCAAGGACTCTACTAGGAGGTACTCACAGCAGTGTTCCCCTTTAATGAGAAACAATATTTTTTGTTATGGGTCAAGTGATAGAAACTAGGTTCTCAGGTCAATCATCACATACTGGAAATATACATTCTGGTGCCCAAGTAGTATGTACAGTTGAGTATAGATGGTACAAAATGGTTCACAGCTCCCTTTCAAACCCTGGTTATTTGATAAGGTGTTATACAACCACTCACCTCTAACTCAGTAAATGTTACAACTTCAAGGCCATTCTTAGCTGCCTTCTCTTTACAATCATCTGTTACTTCTTCTAATGCAATGATACATTTCAAATTAGGTGTGTCACTGGCCCTGTCAATTACAGCTTCTACTTGTTTGATCTTTTCTACAACAACATACTGGATATCAGCTGTTGGATAAAAAAACAACCCAGAATTCATTCACATTAAAAAGACAGTCCATATATGTATGTGTTTCTAAGCTACCATTAGTTGTATGAAGAATTACATAAATAGGGAACATCAACCAGTGGCGGCCATACTTGATTTCTGATTGACTTGTAAACAAGATGGCGCCATGCATCCATGCCTTGACATACACGTAGTGTAAATATAAGTGATTCACCTCTCCCCCCCCCCATACCTCAGACTTAACTGCTACCAGAAATGATGGGTGAACTATAAACAGTGTTACATCAGTGATATTCTATTCCTACAGTTTTATCAAAATAAAGACATTGTACTGAATTCACTAGATCGGATTTTAATCAGATTGGTTAGAAGCTTGCCTTTGTAGTTCTCGACATTCTTACCTTGGTTCATGATATAAGAACATGCGTCAGGTCCAAGAGTATCATACAATGGTATAACCACCATGGAATACATGTTACAGGCTTGCTCTGTTATCACCCACTGCACAAATACAAAAGACTTAATTTAGTTGCTTATTTTGATATTGAAAGATACACACCATGCTATGACGTGATGGCTTTTTTGAAAAGAGTGAATTGTCATAACAACAAATAAATGAATTTTCATGCCTCCTTCAATTTCACTGAACTCTATATCTACATTTTCAACAAACTTCATTTAACATATGTGCCCCCAGATAGTCAATGTAAATACCTTTTATCCTGTACTGTTGGCTTATAAAACTTTGTTTGATAAAATGAATAATAAGAAGGGCACTGGGACTGGGCGTTATGCAGAATCTTCTCAAAAAACAAAACTTGTGCAAACAAAAGCATTGGGTCCTTGCCTGTATGAGGGCGCTAACACAGTAAGTTCTCAATGTAACTTTCATGTTTAATGATATTCTAAACATATGGCAGACATTCATAGTTACCCTCTGGTACATGGCATAAAGTTGTTCTCTGTACACAATGAAGTTGTTTTGTCAACATTTTCCTTACCTCTGGTCTATTTTTTGAATATATACCAAGGAATGATTGTTGTCCAGCTGGGCATCCTTTATTTAAAAGACCAGATCCTATTGCAGTGGCACGTTCTTTAACCTGTAATGAATGTCCAGTACAGTACGGCAATATTAGAAATGCACAAAACAAAAAGTGTGAGAGTGAATATTCAGGGGCTCTGGGTTTTCTACACATAGTCAAACCAATTCTTGGATGCGACAAATCCAAAATTTTCACTAGTGTCACGTCAGCATCATCATCATCATAGCATACACTATAACTAGGCTGAATAGATGTTGGTGAAAAATTGGGATTCACTTCTAAGAAATCTTTTGACTCTCTGAAGAAGTCTTCATAAGTAACACATTGTTTTGTTAAGCATGGTAAGCAGCTAATTCAATTAAAATCTGATGTAGTGAACTTCGTGTAATTTCTTTAACTCTATATTTATTGTCATTTGTTCTTTTTTTGTTCTGTGAGTGCCCGATACCTACATCTGACACAATACCATAGGAGTTCTCATGCCAAATCTCATAGTTATGTGTACCCAACCAAACTCGGTCTTACAATATAACACTTGATGTTTGAAATTGATACAAAGAGAACCACCAAACAATAACAATAACATCATTGTCGGTGCTCTGCGCTCAAGCATTGAGCATTCTGAGGTTATGCACCCATATATTTCAAGTATTACGCTTTTTCATTGTTTGAGTAAATCCACTCAGCACTCACGTTTTGTATGTGAACTCCTAAAGTATTGTGTCAGATGTAGATAAATAATCACGCCAAGTTCACAGAATCAGATTTTAAGCAGATTGGGTAAGCAGCCTCAAAATAGACTATTTCTGTTCCCTACTTATTTTCCAAGGCTTCCCTACCAGTGTTTTTGTGGAGAGTAGTAAATATAAACTTATTCTACCCCCAGTTCCCTAGTAATTTTTTCAAGGTTCCCGATACGTTACAGTTTACAGTGATTGTCTTTGTAAGTAAGTAAAATCCACATCTAAATCAGTTCCCCTGCCATTTTGAGTCCCCTGACATTCTTTTTGTTAATTTGGGTGGTAGGTTGGTAATCTCGATACTGGTTCATCACTTATGGTAAAATGTCTTTAACAAATTATCGAATTTACAAATGCCTTTAAATACTGAGTTCCAAATCTGAGGAAAAAACACTGATCATCAGCTAAAGGCAATATTGAAAGGACTTACAGTCTTGTAATTTATCCAATGGTAAGGCTGGCCTGGTCCTGGTCTGTATCCTAAACAAGGGCCATTGTCTGAAAAATAAGCACATATTCATCTAACTATTACACATGTCAAGACACATTCAGTTTTTTTAGTTAAAATTAGCTACATACCTGCTTCATTGCAAGTAGTGCATTTTATCTCTATTTTATCCACATACAAAGATCTCATGCCATTTTTCATTTCAAGTCTAATTATATTTTTCACACTAAATCATTCTATTTCAGATTCAATTCACAAATTATGATACATGCTATTTATCAAAAAAATCAATCAAATTTTACAAAAAAAAAATATTAATTCAAACATGAACAATAGATGTGTGTGATCAAAACACTCACATATTACTAAAATTTAACAGAAAATTTCATATCAAACATTAACAATACATGTTTTCCATTAAAAACACTCATTTAAAAAAAAATTCTATTCAAAGAAAGATAAATATTTTTTATCAACACAGAAAAAATATGACATGTATTAGAATTGACATGATTTTTAATACTATTTATAGTGTGAAAGATAAACTAACTTTTTTTCTGAACAAACTATGAACAAAACAAAATTCAGAATTCACTTCTAAACATTTTTTTTTTTCAATTGTACTAATTTGTAGTTATGAACCTAAACTGACAAATTCGCCATTCTGTACAAAGATGTACATTCCCAGTGTTTTTGTTATGGGCAGTAAGCAAGTAAAAAATCTACTGGAGTTTCCCCAGGCATTTTACTGGGCTTCCCCCACTAAAGCTATGGTAACATGGTATGGAAAACAGAGTTTTACCAGATTTCTCTCCTCTGTTACCAGTGTCCCTCACCAAAATTATGGTACAACACATTGAAATCTACACAAATTTTGCCAGATTTCATCCTCTGTTACCAGGGTTAGCTACCAAAATTACCATACAAGGTATTGAAATCTATACAAATTTTACCACATTTCTTTCCTCCGTTACCGGGGTTCCCAGACCTTAGCAATTCTCAGTTTTCTTTAATCATTGTATTACTCATATTTAGTTTATGGTTGACAGGAGGTCAGCAAAAGCAAATCGTTCATTCTGTGTAATACGAACTATGAGTTCATGTTTGAACATTCATTCTTGTAAAGAAAATTACAAATACAGTTTTTAAAATTTCTAAACAAATTTTGGGAGTAAACATATTCCAATAACAAGAGGTGAAAGGTAATGTGGCAACTCCACAACAACTGTAGCCTTGAATATAGGCAATTTAATAGATTTTGAATTTTTGATTGCGATGTGGAAATAACAAATCCAAAGTCCCCATTCCCATGCCATCCAGGGTACAACAACTGGCATTATGACTGTGCATTCCTCTTTAACTACTTCATCGCTATGGCAACTAGGGTCATAACACCCTATTTTGACTAATACATTACATAACTTGGTTGTATATTTGATCATCAACCCCAATGCCCCAAGGCCAGTCAGTATGTATTATTTGGCAACAGATATTACCAAGTACATATTGCATTTGTAAATACCATTGAGCCATTTTTTTTTTCCCCCAGAGCTTGATTTCATCTGGGATAATTTTTACCTTATCTAGACTGAAATAAGACTAAGTATCTCAAAACTAAACAGAGATGTTGGTGTTTTCCTGAAAAAAAAAGTTACATTATTTTTCACAAACTGAAAGGAAAGACAAGGGTCACCGAGCTAGTCTATAGTCTAATAATTTACAATATCAGGGGAAAAAAATGTGTTTCCGACAACATGGCCTCAGAAAATAGGATAGGTATATGTATAGGTCAGGATTTATTTTATTGTATTTTATCTTTTTGATTGTTTTATTTTTGAGAAATATTGCTTAGACCCAAAAATAAACAAAATGTTGGTCAGAATACCCCTTCCTATGATATTTAGATGAAATATTGCTGTGAAAGAAAACAGATATGCATGAAGGTCAGAAGACAAAGAATTCTCATTTTTATGTTTTGAGTGTTTAAAAAATGTTTAGTCTGTCTGGTTATCGGAAACACACAATTTTTTTCATTTGGCCTAATTCCAAAATGGTTGTCAGTGTAAGCTTATGCTTGATACATTACGGAGAATGAAAGATTGGAAGTTTACCTGACACGTGTATTCCCCTTTGAAAGCCTTCATACAATGTAGTGACATCATCAAAGTAGATACTTTTTATTTCACCATCTTTGCATTTTGGGCTACAATGCACATGGTCTGTGCCCTGGAATAAATAAATAAATATTTCAAATTGTCGTAAATATCAAACCAAATCGTGTTATGATGGTCAAGTAGTTACAGTGGTTGATTTATAATCTGTACCTTTTTATTTGTGTGGAGCCCCAGGCGTGCTAGTCAAAATAGATATGTTGACTTGAGTAAGTTATGGAGTGATTGCTGCAAGGTTAATGATTCGCACCCCAATAAATTATACTTAACAAGCAAAACATACAGGAAGTACGTTTCAGACTAACTGTCACATTTATTTCAACTTGAAAATAGTTGTACAATTCACTTTCAGCACTTAGGTATGTCGGGTAATATACCCATGTGACTTATCTACATGCCTAAAGGGGTTACCATGTAGCCAACTTCCAATGTTGTCCCTGTCAACTCCACGATATCATTATTGTAGGAAATATCAGCAAACAACCAAACAACAACAACAACTGTTACACTAAATACTTGGCATAGTATAATACACGCTACAAGCTGCGATTAGTTAAAACATCAACACCAGATCAGGAATTTTGCTAAGCAAATCAGTTGTCTGGCAGAAGTGTGGTCTGTAAGGTACATGTATGTTGTGACAGGGCACCCTCACACATCTATCAACCCCTCTCACATCAAGAGAGAGAAGGCCGGTGAGGGTGGAGAAACACAATGTATCTTAGTCCGAACAGAGGTGTTGAAAAGGTTGATTCGGAACAAAAGAAAAATCCTATTAACGGTATTTTTTATAAAATGACTTTCAAGAACCCAAAGTTTATGAAAACACATTTATTTCCTGGAGTGGCTTTTGATATTAAACTTGAAAAAAAAAATTAAGATTCTGTGAAACTGTGATGAAAATGGATTCACATTATATACCATTTTGGGCTAAAATGGATGCACTTTTCAAATAAATTTTAGATTTGTCTTTAGCTACATGTAATAGTCATTAATTTACCATTTCTTGTAAGTACTGAACCACAGGCAAAAGCCAGTCAGCAATGTACATGTAAATCACAAAAGTTAAATCAGCTAATTCTATCCATCTTTATTGCATGCATGACCCTTTGGTAAATTAACAATTTCATTTGACAGCTGTCAGCATATGTAAGAATTAAATTCAATTGAAAATACCACACAATCATGACAGCCCTCGTTGTCATCAGCATTCACAATGCATGACTATAGGTACAGCTTTGTCTGTCTTTTATACGGTAGATATTATGATTTTTACATGCTGTAATAACAGGCCTTGGCTTAAATATAAAGGGACAGTCTGTAACTATGTATTTCATTTAGATATTATACTTGTTGGTGTAATTCTGCCTCGCATAATACTACCGGTACTTTTAAACCCAGTTTTAATTTGTCATGTAAGATTAACTAAAACTAAATAACTTAGAAGACAAAACATTAATGTTTATTATCTCAAAATCAAAGCTCGACTTGTCAGAGTAATTTAGTCTGGAATAATGACACTTGTACACCATTGAACTTTACTATGGAAGAAAAAACTAAATCTACATAATTTTGTAGTCACAGAAAATACTTAGTGATTTGCGAAAATGGGATTCGCTGCCAAGAAATTTTCACTTCTAGTCAAAATATTCATATACGTATATACTGATTTATTTTTTAAAATTGTTTTTGAGCATGATACAATGTTTACTTTCTGAAACTGTGCTTTGCTAATTCACATTCTGAAACTATCGGTAAGAAATTTCAAGTTATTGATGTACCTATGGTGTACCGACCTTCATGAGAGTTTAGTACTAGCAGTGTGTCCTTTAACGATAGCAAAATTTTGTTGTTGCGAGTCAAAATGAGAAAAACTGGCATTTCTTGTGAGTCACCACATACATAGTAAGAGATAGGGGAACCCCAAATTTTGGTGTGACACTAGAAATTGTGTGCGTCAGTGGCACATCAAATTGGCATAGAGAGCACACTGTTTAGTAGTGTTCCTTGATGTTGTAGAACTGGAATTTCAGGGACTTGAGATAAAACATGTGATATAGACAATTTATAACAGTAGCTGAGAACCAGTTGTTATATCCAGTTTGTGCATACTTTGAATAGAGTTGTGTGTCTTCATCACTACTTCAGTTATTCTGTCTATGTCTTAGTGCCAGACTGCTATTGTGTCACTCAGTGGGGATGAGTGGTGAGCTTTGATAAGGATTTCATATCCAATTCTTTTTTTTTCTTTTTTAACTTCAGAATTGACCATATCCAATTCATTCTAATATTGCCTCGCTTGTAAAAAAAAATGTGTGTCCCAGTAAAGTGCTCATACTATGTAGTGAACCGAATGTGGGGGTATTTAAGTGATGCACACGCTGACCAGAAACAATTCTGTTCTTTTTTCTGGCCTAATACATGTGCACTGTTTTCCTACGTCATTCTACCAGTTGCGTTTTACTCATTTGCATGAACAGCTTTTGGTTCATGACTTCTGATTCCTCTGGACATGGAGAAGGATTCAAAACTGAGAACAGCCTCTAGGCTGGGGAAATCTGAGACAGTGTAATTTACAAAGGATAGCTTAAAACATGTACATACCGGTAATTCTATTGACTGACGGTTCAAATCATAGGGAGGTTTGACAGGTGTTGGTCTTGTGGCCAAATAGTACGTTGCTGCTATGGCAACAGTTCCTATAGCAGCAGCTTGACCAATGCTGATATCAAAATCTTCTATTCTCTTCACCAAATCATTCATATTTGAAACCTATGGAAAGACAAAAAAGGCCTTTTTAGTTATGTTATCGACCTAACTTCCAGACCCTGTGTTAATATCATGGTGAATAATATGATAGAAGTACACCCGCATTACATAAGAAAATGTCAGTGCTGTTGATTTGATGTATGAATAAAAACATGAAATGTTTATGATCTGCTACCATTACCTCACTGACGAAGTACTTTTCAACATTCTCTAGAGGTTTTTTGAACAGGATAATTCTAAAATGATTAACCTGTTCTGTCAACATTGCATTGAAACAATGCAACTGAGGTACCAGGTGACACTACTTACAAACTGTTAACAAAACAAACAGGGCTCATTTGTAATTTACAATTATACTAGAAAATAACCTGTGTTTCCCCATGGGGTATAGATACAATGTTTGTTAGGTAAAACATTGTGTTTGCAGTTTCTCAGAGAATTTGCTTATAGCAATACTGTATAGCCACACCTGCTCTTTTTGTTTCCTTGTCTGTCCACTGAAGGATCAATAGCACCCAAAAGTAAAGTTGACACATGTGCATGTATACAGCCTAGTAATTACTGGCATTTGCATGTGATAATAGTCCAATGGCAATGCAGGTGATAGTTTGTAAATACCAGCAGGTGACATTTTATTTAAATGTACTGGCATTTAACACCTGAAAATTCAACTTGAGCTGTATTTGAATTTTAAGGACAATTTTGAAGCCCACTTGCATATGATTACTTTCATGATAATAATAGGGATCTTTTTGTTTGCATTAATATGAACATTGTCATTCAATTCCACAAAATTGATGATTATATTTATTGAACAGATAAACATGGCATTTGTGACAATGAATGTTGATATGAATTAAAGTTTGATATTTATTATTTCACTTTGTTCCTAAGTTTTAAATTCAGGAGCAAATCGATCCTAAAAAATCTTAGATTATATTAGATTAGAATACCCCTTCTATCACACTACCATTAAAATTATATGGTACAATGATGCATTAAAATAACAGTGACAACCAACTACAATAACAGTCCAAAGGAGATTACTTTACCAAGGATGTGAATTTCACATACACAAGGAGATGTCTCATAATAAGCTCTCACCTATACATGGGGGTACTTAGCCAGCCATCTTCAATTTTGATTTGATCAAATTGATGTGAGAGAGACATGATCACCATGATTGCTACTGATTGGGAGGAGGCACCTCCAAAGGTGAAAACTTTTTTGAAAATAAGACCATATAGGAGGCCATTTAGAGGCATAAAATATCAAACCATAGACATAACTTAAACTCTTACTAAGTTACTGTATACAATATGCTTGAATATGGTATCAAAATACCAGAATTGAGAGACAATTATACTGTGCAGTACACATTATCTGGCTATGAAGATTAATTTGTTGTGACAAAGCTGAAACATATTTTGTGGATTTCACCTGAAGTTTAATTTGGTTCAAAAAATCACACAATAAAGAGCAAACATTTCACGTATCCCTTTCAGGCTATCAGAATTTTGATGGCCCAATGACTTCTCAGCCCCCTTCCCATAGTTGTACATTTTGTTCATTCCTTTTAATTGTACACAAATTGATGGATATGCAATAGCTTAGTTAAATCTCAATTAACTCTTGTATGCATCAATCACAGAGCCAAGTAAACCACCGCATAAGATACTACATAATTTGGAATTGACTCAAATGTATATGGTCACATGTATTATTCAGAAAATATAAAGAAATCCCCTTAAATAATTTTGAGACAAATTTTGTGTAGTAGTCCAACAGCCATTTTACTGACATGTGAAGTCTGCATGAGGATATACTGCCCATCAAAAAAAAAATGAAAAAATATGGGTATTGGGCCCTGTCAAACAGCTTTTAATTTTTTTCAGACCTTAGTAATAGCTATACAAAATATGGAAGTTGTGTAAATTGAAAAAAAAAACCCAGTGAGATTCAAGGCAAAACAGGGGGTGGGGTTGGGAAGGTAAATTTAAAGTTACAAAAGCTTCAAATTTCAAGGCAATGATATTGAGTTACCTTGTATGGTCATACATACAGGTAAGCATAACAGTTTCAAGGTTGGGTTGCATGGGATCATGAAAACCATGGAATTAATTAAATTCAAATTTAGTAATTACATGTACACTTTTTGAAACTATTTCAATACATGTATATTACTTGCATGCAATACTACAGTATGACCACTAACTTGTACCTCCATGCTTGACTATTTGGAAATTTGACTGTAGGATACTGCTAGTATAGCCTTGAGACTTGGTTCTCTGACTGGACACACTGGCTTGTCAGTATACTTGACTATCTGACCCGACACACATGTAATGGCTTGATGGACAAGCCATTTTCTAAGTCTCTGTGGTACTACTAGTAAGGTAGTAATACCATGCTTGTCCATGTGCATTCATGCCCCCATGTTGAAGTCTTGAGCCCAATTTTTGTTCTTGACTCATGACAAAATTGCAATGGAAAGTGAATTAAATCTTTCTCTATACACTACATACCTTTGACTTGGGTAAACATGTAAATCTTTTGGATACTTCTAATGTTGCTATAATTTCTCACAGCACTCACTTCTTTCTCAGTCAGAGCAGCACCCTGCAGAGTAAAACAGCAGGGACAAAGGTCACACACACATATTGACAAAACCACCTGTGACTGTACTATTACATAATCTTGAAGTAAGATCACAGGGAGCAGATGGCATTAGAGGGCATAGTATGTAAATATATGCACAAGATTTTTCTTACCATAGGGTAGACAGCAAATGGGATAGGAGTATGAAAACCCTTAATATGTGTACTCATTGAGAATTAGCCGATAGCAGCTTAAGACAGCATTGGGAACAAAATGCTGACCATTTATATCATCTTTATATTGCACATATATTAGAAGAAATCTTCACATATTAGCCTCCTGCTCCATGTGGTTACATTGGTATGATGGAACTTGTGAAATGTATTAAAGTTTTGAATAAAATTTGGCATCACCATATTTTCTGATAGTTTCACTTGCATATTCTACTGGAGTATCTTGGCAAGATATGCGTACAAAATTAAGAATTGTTGGCAGTCAAAACAGAGCAAGTGCAGTTTTTGTAAAAAAAAAAAAAAAAAAAAATCTCGCGGGTTCATTGACCCTGATAACAATGCATCGTCACGTCAAATCTCTTTCAAAAATCTGTAATGGGTTCAGTGCTGCTATGCACATGAGATAATTTTATCGATTTTAATTTTGCAATATAAACCGAAATTATACGCCTATTATTTGTGATTACATCACGGTGCATTGTGCGGAACCAAGGCAATATGCATGTCAATATTTAGCAGGACCTAGAGTCACAGACTTCTGACGTGACTGCTGCAGCATATCTGCCGAGTCAATTCGTGTATGATGTACTATTACTAGTAGAACAAAATATTTTCGGACCATTGACCACTCATCGTCAACACTATCAAGGAAACATAGTACTGGTGACAATGTGTTGTACATATTCTTTAAAAAATGGCAAATTTGTGCAAAATCTGCAAAGTTACTAACGACTACGTACGTGCTGTCGTCTGCACACGCACACAAATTTCACTCTCACGAGTCTTATTCAAAGTGCAGTGCCCGGACAGAAACAAGCCGAATTACTTGCAACAAACATAGCACTGCCCTTTTTTGGTGGGTTAAATATTATCTTGCAGTGTGAGAGTAAGTGCCTTCATGTACGTACCTTAAACTACAGAAACGTTTGTTTATACGATTTTACTGGGTTCCGAGTAGCTTCGACGTTCGTTCCAGCTCAAGCTACTCACGTCTCAACAACGTGTTGGTCGGGATATACCATTCTTCTATGTGGACAATACAGCAACGTTCACCGTTAAATGCAAACATGTAGACGTAATTAAACCTTTTTTTTCGGGCGGATTAAATTTTTAATAACATCACAAACGTAATAAATCGTATTTTCTTCAATATTAATTCATTTTGATCCTTGAAGTTAGTTATTTGGCACAGTTACCGATTATTTCAAACACTAAAAAATAATGGTTTCGTCTGGACCCCATGAACTAATTTCACTTTTTATTGATGTTAGAGGGCGTGCACCTATATCCGTGATTCTGGTCAATGATATAAAGTTGTTCCTGTGAGTGGGGATTATCATGCATGTAATATTGTGTTTCAGTAAAACCATTTTGGATTATGAAAAACATACCAAAGTCGAATACGTTTTGAAAAAATAGCGCAAATATTGCGTTGCCGCACAACTTCATGTTCAGGGCAATGATAGATATATAATTTTTTGAAGATTTAAAGTTGTGACCAAAACAAAATGTTCATACCTAATTTCCATCATCATAATCCAGCCATCCTATGTTGGAAGTGTACAAGACAAGTATAGCAACATCCTAATCAAACTTTAAAGGGATGTGTCTACAAGGTTTTGTACTTCTTTATTTTTTAAAATCAATTTGGAACCAAGTCATACCAATGTAACAGGTTTATCTTTCTTGGTTGTCTTATTGTAATATTGTAAAAGCCAGCTACATTCAGTTTATATGGGTAGGTGATGAAACAGCTGTCTTACAATATATTACATAATCCAGTCATAAACCAAACTGGCCATGCTACAGGCTTTACCACCAGAGGAAATAGTAAAGTAAACATTATAGTTAATTAACAATGTACTGTTCTCACTGTGTCAGCTATTAATGAGGACAAATCTACACATTCTCAACAAAGTTAAGCTCAATCTACTGGGTAATTTCAGAGTTGAAGATTTTTGAGGAAAAGCAATGACAAAGAATAACACTTCTAGAAACATCTCACCAAGATTCAAACTCATTCACTTTCATTTTTTGAGATATAAGTTTTTGACCAAAATTCACATTTTTACACCTTAATTCCATATCACTCATGGAATCATGGTATGCTTAACATATCGTCGTCCATACATCCCTAAATGCATTTCCATTAAATTTCAGCCCAATCTGCTCAGTGGTTTTGGAATTATAGATTTTTAACCAAAAAGACACATTTTCAGCCCTAATTTGCATATCACTGATGGAATCATCATGTCATGAACAAATCTTACTTTACACCCCCTAAAGAATCTTCCCACCAAATTTCGCACCAATCTGCCCAGTAGTTTCTGAGTTTAAGTTTTTTGACCAAAAATCACATTTTTTGACCCAAATCACACACCTGTGATGCGATCATTTTGATTTGAACAATTTCCCAACTAGACACCCAAGGTAATGGCCCCACCAAATATCATGGCAATCGGTCCAGCAGTTTTTGACTTTAAGTTGTTTACACACACACATACACACACACACACAGACAGACAGACAGACAGACACTTTGCCATGCCTATAGCACTACTGAACCTTATCAGTTCAGTTGTGCTAAAAAAACGATTTGTTTTAGGAATCTCAAAGACAGAGTTGAGCCTGTCCCAATTTTACCAAGTTTCCAACATGTAAAAAACACACAGAAACACAAAATGAAATATAAGCTTAGATGAAGTTAGCCTATCTGTAAGCTTAGACTTGGAGGACTTACCGCCTCCTACTACACTATTTCCGCTACATTTTAACTAACATTTTTAATTTTTGCTCATCTTTCCAATGAGCGAAAATTTAAAAAAATCAAAATGTCAGATAGCATAGCGGAAATAGTGTAGTAGCGTTATCCCTTCAAGTCTACAGGTAGGCTACAGTTAGGATAGCTGAAATAGTGTAGTAGTGTTAGTTCTTCAAGACTACAGGTAGGCTACAGTTAGGATAGCTGAAATAGTGTAGTAGTGTTAGTGGCATACCTTACAGCCTATCACAAAAACATTCTTTAATTATTTTAAACATCTTGTTTTATCCTCCAAAGAAGAATACGTTGCAAAAAATTACCTTTGGAGCAAGTGAAAACAAATTATTGCAACCTTTGAGTACAGACTTTGTTAGTCATTGTCCTTTGGGCCATATCAGGTTCATTCTCACTACCTATCATTAGTATCAGATTGAGTAATGACATTGCCATAGACTTGGTTACCCAGACTCACCGATTTTTGCCAGCCCCATGTCTGTAAGGTATGCCATAAAGGGATAGCCTCACACATCAATAAAAAAAATTCATAAATAGAGCACACTAGTGAGGGTGAGTAACACAATGACTCTTACTGTCTAGCCAACCCCCAGCAGAGACATTTGTGGAGAGCAACACCACATGTCTTACAGTGGTTTAGAAGTCTGATAGGGCTAAACAATGCAACATATCTTACAGTGGTTTAGAAGTCTGATAGGGCTGTCCAACACAACATATCGTACAGTGGCTTAGAAGTCTGAAAGGGCTGAATAACATGACACATCTTACAGTAGTTTAGAAGTCTGATGCAGCAGAACAACACAACGTATCTTACAGTATACTTTAAAAGGAATAGGTAAGAAAAGATACAAACATATTTGACGATGCTCATTATATCATACAAACTCTTTAATTACCTAATAAATATATCAGTTGACACAACCATATCTTTGAAGCAAGTCTTATACAAGTTTCTAATCTCAAAATTATGCTAGAAATAATAAAACCACCATCTATCATGGAGTGAACAAGACTGACTGTTTGCAGTCAAAAGCTCTCAGGCTATCAACAGCGCCCTCTATCATGAATGAACAAGACTGACTGTTTGCAGTCGAAAACTGTAAGCTTATCAAAAGTATACTGTGTGCACTGGTTAAAATTTTCGTACTCAACAATAACTTCTGTTTGGAAAGAAATAGCAAGCTCTTCCTAGTTGACCAGTAGTGGTTTCATCATCATCGTTACCATGACAACCTTAGTTCAGTAGTGCTAAAAATGGCAGAACATGTAGTTTACGAGTAAAGTTTTTGCCATGTACAAAATACACTACACGTACTTCAATAAGCAGAATTACTTTAGTTACAACGCAGCATAAATTTCTTTCTAGAAAGCTCAATCTGCTGGTCCGGAGACTTGGCTTTCTCAAATGACATGTAAAGCCAGAGAGCCAATTAAGTCTCTTGGCTATCAATCTGCTCAAGACATCAACTTTTTATTTAACCAAAAAATATGACTTTTTCCTTTACAGCTTCACACCTGTATATACACTTTCTTCTTGACATCCAACTGTTCTAACTCTAGTCACATAGCCTACCCAATCTGATCAAAATCCGATGTGGTGTACACATCACAATTTCTTTTTGGCTGTTACATTTACTTTTGTTCTTTGGTGAGCACTTGTAACATATATCTGATACAATACCATGGGTTTACCTGCACCACATGAGAGTGCTGAGTGAATTCACACAACCAATGAAAATGAGTAATATGCCGAATCATACAGATACAGTACTTCAGAGTGCTCTGTTCGAAAAGAACACAAGCACAGAACGCAGACAACAATGTTATCATTATTGTTTGGTCGTTCTCTTTCTTTCAATTTCAAACTTTGAGTGTTATATTGTAAGACAGATTCTGGTTGGCTACTCGTAAGTACGAAATTGGGTTTGGAAAAAACCATGGTATTGTGTCAAATGTATGTAACAAATGCTCACAAAAGAACAAACACCAGTAAACGTAACAGTCAAAAAAAGAAATCGTGATGTGTATACTACATCGAATGTTAATCAGATTGATAACTACCACGAATAAAAATTATTTAAAGCCATTTGTAAATAACTGGATGGTCAACAATTTGAACTTCTATTTTGACAACACATTTAAACCAAGAAGTAAGAAGTGCTTCTGAGTATGCAATGAGAAAGTAATACTTGCTGGGGGCCAATGACCTTTTCAAAAGAAGACACACATTAATGTGATTGGCCTTTCGTTTTATAATAGACTCTGCAGCTAGGCAGCCATGAAAAGTCCCATGCAGGAATCTCCTCACAAATAAATCTTCTACAGCTGTTTCTGGAGCACCTTCTTCCTCATGCAAATTAGCTGAAAGGAACAAACAAGAAGAGCTTGGTTGAAGTGGCATTGACAATTATGATAATAATATAAGTTTTCATTATGCTTTCCAACACTACACTAGGCCCTTTATAATTATAACTATATGGACCTGTAACATCACAACCAGATTCACAATTATACAGCTGAGTTGACTGGGCCATGGACTAGAATCTAAACATTGGCTTCCGAATCTGCCAAACATTTCAACAATTGGGGAAATCCTATTTCTTTGATACAAATCTAGCTAAACATCATGCAGATAAGTTAACAACGTGAATATCAGTAGCAATCTATCAGACATTGACCGACACTTGTAATTGACTCATGTTTGTTTATGTCCTATCTATATCTTCCAGTTTGAATATAAATCATGTGTGGACATGATAACGTCATCATTTTATATTAAACCCCAACTGCTCTTGCCGTCTTGGTAGTAATTTAAAATTCAAGACAGAAAGTTGGGCTAAAAAAAAGGATTTCCCTACTCTGTAAGAAACACTGTGGTAACCCTTTAAAAGCAGGCCAGTGATGGCGGAGTGACATACTGTATCTTACAGTCTACCTAGACAATGAACTAAATCTTCAGATTCAAAAGCCATCGAATATACTAACTGGGACACTATGGATAATGGTGATTCAAATTTTTCCTATAAAAGCAATCATTAGATATTACCGCACAAATATTGAAAGTGTAACATAGTCTTATTTTACCTGTATTAATTGAATTCCATGTTTTTCTGGATCCTATTCTGTATGGTGGGTTAGCTTGTTCATATGTGACAGGTTTATCTCCTTTGCCAACCTTAACATGTCCTGCTCGTTTTTTACAGCAAACTGCCGACACCTGCAAATACCTTGTTTCTTGTAAGAGTACTGGTTGATAAAGTCGAAGCAAAATATCCTGCAAGTAATTAGTAAGATATCCATAAAGTAATTGGCCGAGTCTAGTACCACCCCGGTGTAAGCAGCCGGTCCTCACTGGAGAGACTACTGCCACCGCGGTGGCACTAGCCATTCCTCACTGAAACGGCTAGTGCCACCACCCAAGATACCCCGGACCACGATATTTCTCGTCGCTGAACATTTCCCAACAAATAAATCATACAGAACTCTTCAAATGCTTCCATTTTACCTTAAAACACCAAATGGAAGGCTATTATTTAATTTCTCGCGCAGCGCACAACCAGTCTCTGTAGAGGTGGTGTCACAAGTGTCAGCGTATGCATGACATCGGTGCATGCCCGGCCGAATGGCTGCCGTTACGGTGACTTTTTGAGCGATTGTTCGCTGCACGAGAAATGAAATAATTAGTTTGCATTTGGTATTATAAGGTAGAATGGAAGCATTCGAGGAGTTCTGTGTGATTTATTTGTTGGGAAATGTTCAGCAACGAGAAATATCATGGGTGGTGGCACTAGCCGTTCCAGTGAGGATCGGCTACTGCCACCGCAGTGGTACTAGACACTCCGAAAGTAATTACAACTTTCCTCTACAAAGTTGTTCTGTGAGCTGAATGGAATACCACCAATTTTATCACCCATTGTAGGTTATGTAATACGAATATTACATTTGGTCACTTACCTACCATGAGCCATAGACAGGCCCCTCCACTGTCTATGCACGAGCATATTTAGTCCTGCTTGCATACGGAGTAATCCGGGACTCGATTCTGACAATTGTCCCTCCTACATTAGAGTCAAGTCAGCAATATAGACTCGTGCACCGCCTGTAAGCAGGGCTAGAGCATACTGAACACCACCAAGGCATACACACCATAAACAACTCGATTATCAAATTGGCTCCATATGGGTAGCGCTCGACGGGCATCAGAATCGAGTGCCGAATTACTCCGTATGCAAGCAGGCCTACAGCGACAGCGACAAATTCCACAAATTTCGCATAGAATCTGTTCCGTCGAATAGCAAAATAACCCCCGCTTTAGTATATACTATTATCTTGGAGGCAGTCTTGCGGACCGGACTCCACCTCGGTGTTAATATTATGGTGATAAGCTCAGTGACTGTGTTTAGTCCGTATATTAAATGTCCGACTGAAGCCATTTACTAAGAGAGGATTAATCTTACGGTGTAAGACATTAATTAATATAAAATCGAGGTAAATACTGTACCACAATCATAATTTTGCCACTAGTAATATACAGTAATGATGGGTAATGATGTATTCACCTTGCAAGCACGAACTCTCATGGACGCAGCCATTTTTTTTCTTTTGGTCCGCAAAGGATTATGGGTAATCAGGTTGCAGTAAAGTTCGATACTTCCGGGTTTAGTTCAGGACAGCGATCAAGTGAGCTGCATGCTGCTGAATATAACGGTAAGAAGTCTAATAGTGTGAGAAGGCTGCAGGAAAATTGACCCACCCCAGAAGAGTTTGTAAGAAGGCGAAGGAGCTACACAAAACAACAATGGGTGTTCAGATGTTTATAACATTAGTCTGTTTGACTTGTACAATATTTGCTGAAACTGACGATAGTAATGCAGAGACAACTTTTTCTCAGGCTAAAAGTTCGATGCCAATTTTGTTGTGGTGGACCGAAAAACTATTTCCGCATTTCGAGGGAGATACTGCAGTAGTTCACTGCAGTAATGGCGCCACCTGTTTGGCCACGAATAATAAGGAAAAATTACAGAATCCGTTAACCAGAGGAATAATATTTTATGGAACTGATTTCCGTGCATATGAAGCTCCATTACCCAGAAGGCCTCACCATGAATGGGCACTACTGCATGAAGAATCTCCCATGAATAATTATGTATTATCACATAAACCTGTAATACGCATGTTCAACTATACTTCTACATTTCGACGCGAGTCTGATTTTCCTCTCACTTCACTTCCTATCAACTCCTTAGATTATATCACAAAGCGGCGACCCATACCCTTGAAACGGAAAAACGAATTACGAAAAACAGAAAATTTAGCACCGGTGTTATACGTGCAATCACATTGTGATGTTGCATCAGATAGAGACCGTTATGTCAAAGAGCTTATGAAATATATCCAAATTGACTCGTATGGACAGTGTCTACATAATAAAGATTTACCTACAGAGGAACTTATAGACACACTTACCATGCACCACCCTGACTTTTTAACCTTCATATCACAGTACAAGTTCCATTTAGCTTTTGAAAATGCAATTTGCGATGACTATATGACAGAAAAATTGTTTCGTCCACTGCATGTCGGATCTGTTCCAATTTATTGGGGTTCATCAAAAGCACAAGACTGGATGCCAAACAAGAAGTCTGTTATAATGATGGAAGATTTTGAATCACCCGAGAAACTGGCCAACTTTATCACTGCATTAGATCAAAATGATGAAGAATATTTGGAGTTTTTGAAATTCAAAAATGAAGGACTTGAGAATGACTATTTAGCAGATCACGTGAACAAGAGAGGTTGGAGTGTTGATAACATAGGACAAAGGGATTTCATTTCTGGTTTTGAGTGCTATGTGTGTGAGAAGGTGAATGAACGACTTGATGCTGAGCGCAGACATGAAGATGATCCTTCAGTTGAATTACTGCCACCAAAGATGGCCTCCAATCGTCATATGGGATGTCCTGAACCAGACGTTTCCTATGGCGACAGAGATGATATGTCCATGTCTGATGAGTAAGTTTTATAATATGTAAGATACAACACATAATGCCACACAAATCAGCCCAAGTATTGGTTGGGGCTGAACAACACAATTCTTACAGTCTACACTATGCCCTCTTCAGGATAACCATGCATACTAGTCTAGTTACTATGCGTGTAGTAGTTTTCCTTTTCTACAATCTCTCTTTCTCCACATAGTCAAATCGACAAATTCTAATGAAAATCTAGCTAAACCTTCTGCAGGGAAAAGGGTAAACAGTGTATGTTAGAAGTAATCCATCACAGTATCCGTATTACATAACCTTGCAGTGGTTGTAATTGGTTATTTCATTCAGTTAACTACAAACTCAACCTCCAGTTTAAAAGTGATGTGGGGGCACGATAACATCATCACATTTATAGCAAAACTCCAATAGCATAAACTAACACTGTTGGTGGTAAAAAATGGAATGCTGTGCTAGAGAAATCCATTTTACTATATGGTGGATATAATCTAGTGCCATGACAGAGCGCCCTCACACATCAGTCAACCCCTCTCACGACCAGTGAGGGCAGGACGACATGATGTACCTTATAGTCTAAGAGATCATGATTATAGCACATATAGGGAGTAGACTAACCATATACATACTGCAAGGACTAATACATGTATCACATGTACTCAAAAGTAGTTCTGAACTTCTAAAGTGACCTTTTTATGTAAACATTGTGTACTATCGGTAGAAGAGTGAATATCAGCAGGGTTTATATTTCACTAAATTTAATTCTATTCTTGTAGATGTTGGTTTTCTAGGGTTTCAATTCTGCAGAATATTTTAAGAAGCAATAAACTGTATACTTATGTTTTACCAAATACTTTTTCACATTATTTTATACATTTATGGAAGTGTCAACTGTTGTATTGACACTTTTGACAACATTACGTTGACACCAAATGTACCCTGATTATTTTTTTTCATTTTCAGTACTCACATGTGGAGGGAAGACTTCTGGAGTTCTTTTGATCAAGCACTAACGCTACAGACCATGATAAGTGTTGGGGAACAAGACTCTTCAAAACTCTTTAAATACATGCGGCAAATGGACAAATATAAAAGACCATAATGTCTCACCTACATCTGTACATAGGAAGAATTAAATGATATTCCACCTTCATTGCAAGTTTATAGCTTTACTCAGTTGTGAAACATGATATGGGCACTTATCAGTATTATGTATATCAATCAAATGAATGAATGTGTGTGAGTGTGTGTGCATGTATGTATGTATGTATGTATGTATGTATGTATGTATGTATGTATGTATGTATGTATGTGTATGTATGAAAGTGTGTGTGTGTATGTATGAAAGTGTGTGTGTATGTATGTATGTATGTATGTATGTATGTATGTATGTATGTATGTATAGTATGTGTGTGTATGTATGTATGTATGTATGTATGTATGTATGTGTGTGTGTATGTATGTATGTGTGTATGTATGTATGTATATATGTATGTACGTACGTACGTACGTACGTACGTACGTACGTATGTAGTTTGCAATGTCAAAACTATGATTTTAGATATTCAAAGGGGACAATAAACACATCAAAATGAATTTCTTTTGTAAACTGAAATGTTTGTAGTAATAGTCAACCAGCATAGATAACATGTTAACAGACAGAATGAGTTTTAAAACTTTTAAACTAGGGAAGAACATATTATTTAAAGATGTCTGCAATTATATGACAATATTTCATGTTTGTCTAGAACACTAAGTGCGCCCTCAAGTGTCAGTTTGCTTGTTTTGTGATGTGGTAGTTATCAATTACATAGCTACTACAGGTGTCTTGTACATGATTCAAAGTACATATATGCAGTTTCACTTTTACTAATGATTGGATCTTGGTGGTCATTTAAAATTCAACACAGAAAATTGTGCTGACAATAAAGCGTTACTCTACGTCTCTAGGTATAGGAATTGAAAACCAACAATGAATCTCAGGGCTACTTTTAAAGGGGAACACCACTCCAGGAAATAAATGTGCTCTCATAAACTTTTCTACTGTATGGACGTATGCACACTAAACAGAACATAATGTTTTAATTCTTTATTTTGTCATAAACTTACCGTAGACCATGTTGTCACTTTAAATGTATGTCTACATTGCATTTTATCTTAGTGTATATTTTTACCTATTTTATGTGGTATTCTTGTAGCTTATCTTTTATCTGTGAAACTACACCTATTTTCATTGTAAGCTTTTGCGTTTATATGTGGCAATAAAGTTATTATTATTATTCCATTTGGTGTTTCTTGGCAACCAAGCAAAAATCATGTGATGTGAAATCACAACATGACTCTCCAGAACCCCCAGTTTATGAAAATACCCGTATTTCCTGGAGTTGCATTCCCCTTGCACTTTATACACCAGTAACATGACACCACTTATAATCTGAACATTTTATTTATAATACAAGAAAACAGTAATGCAATTTGTAGAATATAACACACAAACCATCAACACACATGAAATGACTCAAATTATTTTTCTTGCACATATCCTGATGATTTTTAAAACAATAACCTAACAAAAACTTTCCACAAAACAACTCTGCAAACATATTCAATGATGGTAATTTAATGAGTAGGGAATATAATACCAGTAAATATATTATGTGGTTTCAAAAAGTTATTTCTATGAAATAGTAGTGTACAGTTGAATGGGCACAACAAAGGTGAGTCTAATGTCCAGTGAGTCACAAAGTCACTTACCATTTCAACATTGTGTGTCGTATCTAAAAATATGCATGGGAAATAAAATTATTTGTATCATGTTACGACATGAAATTATTCAAATAAAATGAAATTATTCAAATCATGAACAGACTTGCTATACATTGGGTTGGGAATTGTGGGTTAGCAAATAACTGAGATGGCCACTTATTCTTACGTCACCAGTGCACATATCTATCAGTCTGTCTATAGTATAAGTGGTATGGAAATGAGGATTACATGTAAGACACCACACAATTGTAAAGTACAAACGATAGATATCAACACTGAAGCACTTGGTGATGTAGGCACCTTGATTGTTTACATACCCAGAATTCCCTACTCCAGTGTAATTTGAATAATTTAATGTCTCATATTTTTAGAGAAGTTGCACAATGCAGAAGTAGTGAAAGTGGCTTTTCATGACTTACTGGACATCAACTAAAGCAGCTAGGATGAAATCGGCCTTGCCGTTTGTTCCCCTTTAATGTGCCCGATTGCTCGGTCTGGTCTATTCATGTACGGTATTTTCTGGGGGGGGGGGGGGGGAATATATGCAGAAAGAAGATGTCTTACTATGACAGATGGCACCAAAATAATACAATTCTTTCAAGCAATAAATGAATAGAGTATTACTTACACCAAGTTGTAGATTTTTATATTTTGATTCTAAAAAATGGATAAACATATTCATAGATATTTTCACACTTCAATTTTCAAAAATACTTGCAAGGTAGCAAGATTACAGTTTTACAAATGGCATAACATGTTTATTCATACAATCCACAGCATGTCTCAACTAACACAGTGACAGGGGCATGTGGTTGTATGACAATGAACATGTTACAAATGTTAGAAAAAAATATGCAGTAAATATCATATATTTCTTCAAGATGAGCCATTCCAAGCTGGATATACATCAGTGTGCCCTCTAAGCCAATTTGACATGCCACTGATGTACATAATTTCTAGTGACGCACCAGTTTGGTGTTCCCCTATCTCTTTTACTATTTGGTGACTCACGAGAAATGCCAGTTTTTACCATTTTGACTCAACAAAATTTGGCTATCATTAGAGGGCACTCTGATATACAGTGTACTTTTTATCAATGTTGTGTTGCAAAGATTGGCAACAATTTGAGTTTAATATCTATTTTCTTTCCACTTTTGTCTATGTTGAAATGCTAGCATAAATATGGTGCGAGAAAATGTGGACATCAAACAATAACTTGATATTTTTTAGCATATATCTAGTTCTAATGTTGTTTTGCAAGTGATAAAAATAAAACTGCTTTCATTGTGTTACTGTGTTAAAAATATGACAGTGCCTGTACAATATTGAACTCAAGAGGGTGCAAACATACAGGATTGCATTCACAGTTTGCAATTCTGTACTATCAGGTCAAAAGATTGGTATGCGAAAATATAGTTTGACAGTCTAATAATTGACACAGCTCTCAGAGATTTGAACTGTTATGCCAAATTAAGATGAAAAGATGAAAACAATGAGGCACATGTAGGCAACCATATTTGATTTATGAAAAGAAAAAGCAAGAAATGCAAAATTACCACAAAAATAAGAACATGTATAAGTTCATTCTGCATGAAAACTTGCTTCAAAGCATGGTTCCCAATTGTCTTGTATTACAATTATCATACTATGAAATCAACATTTTGTACTTTTGCTCTATTGCTCTGATCTGATATCTGACTATTGTCCTCATTTCGTTGACACACACAAATTTCAGATATACTGAAAAAGTTAGATGAATGTTTCATCAGAGTAGAAGGCCATTGACATTGAAATAAGAAATACAAGGGTAAAATGCAATTTGACTTAATAGCACTTATGGATACAACCACTGAAGGTGTACAAACTTGTTTCTGTCAGAGTTAAAGTTTTGTCAAAAGAATGTAGAATATTTTACTCTGTAAAAGACAAGTGTGAACATGGGGGGGGGGGGGGGTGGGGGGGGGGGGTTGTCACACTCGACAATTATCTTAATGAAAATGTTAGTATAGGCCAGGATGAATGTTTGTGCTGACTTTCAAGGTAAAGTCTGTACATCTCTCAGTCTGCCTATTTCACAGGATAACTATCTCTTTCTATTCAAGTTATTTAGTTTTCTTTAAGAGTTCATTCAAGAGATTACATTTTGCCAAACCCATCCTGATATCATTTCTATGAACACAATAATAAATATTTTTCAGGTGTTACGCCCTTGTTAGGGCAACAGCTCAGAAGTGTGAACATTTCACATCGTCACAGCATTTCCAGGTACAATGTATATACTACAGTCATGGTAGAGTTTTCAAGGATAGCTTTATCATGTCTACATCACTGGTTCTGCTGTGTTTAGAAATACGAGTCAAAACATTCAAAATTACCATTAGTTTCCCCGGTCTTTCTTTTGACATTACTGGCGCTGGTATAATTATGTTATTCTCCAATAATTTTCTTCATTTAGCCGGAAAGTACTCGTGACCTAAGGTTGTCAATACTTGTTGACAAAGACCCCTTATTTTAGGTCACTCATATTTGCCTTGGCTGAATGAAGAAAAACATTGGGGAATAACATCTAATTGTAATACATGTATCAGATACTGGATAAATAACACATCCATGCCAGGATCTTAGTTTTCAAATATGACATATATAACATAATCTCTCCAGTTACAAATGATTTGACCTATACCTTCATAAGACATTAAATACACTGCATGTATATTATCTTTAGAGTAATTAATACAGTACTCTCTTTGTTGTAAAATACCCAAGGGACATCAATAAAGTTCACTGAAGTATTAAGTGTACTTTATCAATAATATATTAATAAGACTTCTTTGCAGACTATCTTAAATTTCTTATGATCAAATACTATGTTGTAAATTTAATGGGAGTACATTAAAATTTAAGGCCATTGTAGATGTAACTATATACTTGTATTACAGTACAACATAAAACTAAACTGAAACTTCCCAAATAAATATCCAATTCTCCTGAATAGTTATCAAGTGTTTACTGGCATCATATTTTTACTGATATTAGATATACTTTAAAAATATCTCTGTATGAATATTGGGATCATGTGGTGACTCACATTGCAGCCATTTTCAACGCCATGTGAACTTAAGGAAATTGGGTTATATTACAATGAACATTGTGTGTATTGTGGTACAGCTGCATGTTGTGTAGCTATTTTACAAAGAATTGCACATATTACACAAACATGGCTATCATGCTGACATATTTTACAGAACTTTAAAACAAGGTGATGGTCTCTTATAGTAGTCTATATTTGTGCCAAGTTTGAATAGAAATGGTGTGGGTCTGTCAAAGATATGGCTGGACATGAATGACTGGAACTCATATGTTGACACCTATATAACCATCTTGTTGGAGTTAAACAGTTACAATGTCTGTATTTCTGCACTATCCTACATGTGCTACAAAAATGTTATATGCTAGTGTATAACGATTTACCCTGTACTAACAAGGGTATTTGTGAGGTCGTAACCCACAGTCTGTGGACACCTAACCAGCCCATTCAGGACATGTAACCTTCAAGCCAGTTTTGACCCCATCAAAAAGGGTATAACTTTTTTGATGCTTTCATTCTTTGGGTAGTTTTAATTTATTGCAGATTTCAGGCCTCAACAAACGTCTGGGACAGCTGAAAATGTTAAGACTAGAAGTTATTTTTGTGGGGCGATTTGTTAAAATAATGTCCAATTATCTAATTGACTTAACTACTATGTCCTTCAAAAGCAGAAATGAGATACTTTTTTTTGCTGGCAAACAATTATCCATTCAGCTGCATAGTGAAAATATGAAAGGAAGTCATAACCGTAAACATGTTTGTCATTTTAGGAGCTTTCATTTAGTACAGTTTATAAAACAAAGATGTATTTTATTTGTGTTGAAAAACATGAATGTGAAAATGTCACCACTCAAACAACAATGAGTTCAGTACGATACTCCGTTCATACCTGGATGATGATTGAGAACATTCAAAGTCATTTTAAAGATAAGCTTTCATTATCTACACATTCATCAGACATTCATTTTAAATCCTGACAAGACTTTAGGTTTGAAATAGTAAATAGGTTTGCTGAATAAATGCCATATACAAGCCATGTTTTAAACAGAAATGAGAAAATATCTATAATCTTTGACATGACCAAGTTATAATAGTTCTGATTCTAATACTTGTGATGTTAAAACTACCAAACATTTTTTTTGGCAAATTTCATTATTTTTGCTGGCAGAAGGTAAAGATGTATTATTTCTCAATATTTCGCTATGTTCAGCTGAGAATTACAAATGCAAGACATATGAGTCTGTATGACTACAAATTGACAGTTCAAACTGACAAGGCTTTTGTTTTTCCTAGCAAAATTATGATGACTACAGGTAAGCTATCGAGAAGCTAATGCAGACACAGACTAAAAGTATTGTTGTAACATACATTTGTTGATATAATCTAGCAACAGACATTGATGTAATTACACTCGCAGTAGGGTGGAATCTCTCATGATAGCAAGTTTTCCTCCGGTGGCCACACATTCTATATTACTCTACTCGTATATTGATTACATGGTGATTATATCCACTCAAATAAGGCATCACTGCTATCACTGACTTGGATGATCTGATCTATCACACTGAACGACAATAGAATATATTGTTCAGAGAGAAACATTAAAGCTGAATAATCAAATCATTGCATTATCAAGGTCCGTAGCAGACAGATCGAAACGTCACATTTGTTTCCAATTTACTATTCCAAAGTAACTATATTGTACTGTCCTAACAATAGTTTTAGTTTGTGTATGTTATACTTTATAGTTTGCCTACAGCTTGCTTTCCAGAGTACAAATGGCACATAATTACATCTAACAACTAACAATGACGAATACAAAGTAAGCACATGGAGATTACGACTATCACTGTAGTCTTTACTTGAAGACATCATATTTTGAAAATCTGTACAATTAAAAGCAATGAGCAGTTAAAAACCAAGATGACAAACTGAAAACAACCCCCCCCCCCCCCCATCCATCACAGAATTGACTTGAAAAAAGTCATTTCACAACCTTGTATTCTATTTACATCACTCTCCTGTACAACTGAATATTTGAACAAAAAAACATCCATTAAAAGAAACCGTTGCTGATTGGTTGGTGGCCAACCTGTTATATTATAAAGCTTATCAGAATCACCCAATCAAATTGTAACATAGTGCATTCTATTTACATGTTAGTGCCTCATTAAATGCAATCCAAATACATGTAGCCGAATGATACAAATTTTTTGTTTCAAAATAGTTGAACCTCTAAAATACAAATATAAGTTTGTAAAGTTTTTTGTTTATACAATTTGAGTGACTAATGTTGCAGCAATTTCCATTTTGTTTCCACATTGCTTAGCATATATTGATAAGTACAAATGTACCCGCCCCGTAAAAAGTCCAACAACAAATTATGTTCTAAATAACACTTTTGACTAATAAAACTTTTGGACAACATATAGTTCCTTATTTCAAAACTGAAATGCATTGATTTGCAAATTAAAAAGCAAGGAATTGTTTTATTTTATGTATAACTTGTCTTAAATTTAAAAGTGAGTTTATAATCTAAAATATTTGCCACACTGTGGTATTGTGGATTTTAGATAAAATACACCGACGCATCGTAAAACCATGACGCGATCTGTAACAGTATGCTAATACATCATTTGCATTTTTGTAACTTTCTTCTATGTAAATTGTTACAATGTCACCTCGGCAACTGATTCAGGATCCTGATTGTTGGAATTATTCTTCTCTCTGCAAGCCTCTGCATAATCTAACTTTTTTATCAACATCATTTCGGATCGTTTATCCTCTGGACAATTCTGTACGTAAATGACTCTGTTATAGGCTTTCAGCCTCCGCCATAGCTGTACATAGACTTTACATTGTACATACATGAAGACAAGACCTCCGGTGAACCCAATTGCTACGACGACAAGTTTCGTCCAGAATGGCCATTCAAGTGCTCCCTGGCGGATTTCTTCTGTTGTGCGATCAATAAGAACATAAAGTGACCATACCACGCATGTGATTGCTATAACATGGAACGAGACTGAACACATAATTTTCCTTCTCTCACTAGATGACATCTCCAACTTTTCCCACTGCAAGAAAACCAAAAATATATTTTAATCGCAATGACAGTGAAATGTGCTGAAAATTCTCCCTTTGATAAACATTTATATGTGGCTAGCCGATAGCGGCTATATTGTATGTGTCGATATCTAATGCATACTTGTGCTCTATCTAATGTCCTTGCATGTACTGTGTGCCCTCATCGACTTACACAGGAGTAACCATTTGTTGACGTATTATTGCGACCCGATGTTATTTATTGTGACGCCAATAATGTGTCAACGAATGGTTAGTCCTGTGCAGTCAATGTACAAGTACAAATGTACACGGGTATAAGATACATGTAGAGCACAAGTACACAGTAGATATTGGTACATACAAAACAGTTGCTTTCTGCCAGCAACGCTCCCAAGGCCAACTCTACATCAAGACAATCCCCCTCATATGTACAGCTACACTCACAACCCCCCTCCCACAAGCACAGCTACACTCAAAGTCTTACATTTGCATACACTCAATAATCCTGAGGAGACATTTGCATCTAACAGTCCTTTTCTTTGAATACATCTATCAATTTAAGTTCTTTGCATTTTTCTTGCACCCTTTCTTTTTTAGATTCTATGGGCTACACAGTTTGTTAACTGGGCAAGAAAACATGATTGAACAATACTCTACTGTCCCTCTCTCCTGGTGCAACTCCAAACTAGAAATATATCAGTTAAATTCAAGGCCTACATATTATTTCTTGACAATTGAATTGCATGTCTAGTGATATTTACATTGTTGATGTATGTAAGAAACCAGCTGATAAAAGAAATGATAAAATCCAAGATATCATTTCTATATATTCATGGTCTAATGCAGTAATATAAACACAACGAATCTTGAAGTTACCGACAACATAAACTAACTGCTTAATGAAACTAGGTTATTTATTGTCATCATGTACATTTTCCTTTCAGCAGGTATTGTATCTATGGTGACTGACTTGGCGTCATGGTAACGTAAATGTACCACAATCAATAATGCACATGTTAGTCTCTCTTTGCGACTGTAGATTACTATAGTAATCTAACAACTGCCTAATGGAATTTCATTAGCTTATCTTCTATAAGTATACATCAGCAGAATAGATTTAGTACACTAAAATTATATAGATTACAATGTAAATAATTGCACATAACAGTAATAAGTGTATTTTTTGCTAATTCCTTCTGCTTCGCTTTATCTAAGTACAAGGAAGACATGCTGAGACAGTCTGTAGTGTCTATGGTTTATCAATCTGATTAAAATCTGATGTGGTGAAAGCGGCTAGATGTCTTTATTTACCTCTATTTCCAGCATTTTGTGTCATTTGTTTTGTTCTGGTTGATTGCTGCCTTCCCACATCTGACCCTGTGTAATTGAAAATCTCATTTGAACTTGCGCTTTTGAGTAGCCAATCAGGTTGAGCGTTATGTTGGCAGCTGCACACACTGAAGAAATTGAAAAAACAAACAAACGTACACATGGAGGGTTGCGTTGATGACACGACCCATTGGTAACGTTGCCATCTCTCTAAACGATTTTGAAAGAAGTGTGCTGATTGGTTGAAGAAACCTTTGATCCTTTGATCCGTGAAATTCAAACAAGATTTTCTATTACACAGGGTCAGATGTGTTAAGGCGGCGATCACTCGAAACAAAACAAACGACACAAAACGATACAAATAGAGGTAAATAAAGGCACCTAACTACTTTCACCACATTAGATTTTAATCAGATTGAGGACTTACATGTATATGAATGGAAACACCTCAACTCTAGCCAGAGTTTGGAAAGCGTGCAAATATTAGTTAGCCTTGTCCCAATGCGGAATTTTGAATTGGTTTGAAATTGAATCAAAGTCGGTCATCCTGTCCCCATACACATTAAACCCAGTTTGAACCGATTTATCCTTAGGGAGTGCAGGGAGGGTGGTTTTGAACTGATTCATAGTAAATAATGATGCAAAAGCACAATGAATTTATTCAAATCCATTGCTCAGTTTTCTAGTGGGAGACAGACACCAGTTTAAAGGGGTACACCTTTTATGATAGTTTATACCAATGTTTGTGAATCCATGTAGTAGTAGTACATGTACATGTATCCTACCTAAGTCAGGACTGTAGAAATGACATAATTTTGGTGAGGAACTCACATAAAATGTATTGAGAAGTTAGGTAGATTTTGACAACAATTCTGTTGGCATACTTATTTCTCCTTCTCTGTTACAAGGGATACATTCCACTATATGCCACACAGGAAGACCCAAAGTACCTGAAACTGCCCCAAGTTGCCGTCCTAATAGGACATTATGTCACACTCTGGGTGCCCCAAGTCAACTCCTCACTGTGTGGGGGCAGCTTGAATTATAAGATCAACCTGACTTGACCAAACCCAAGATGGGAATGAAACATGATTGGTTACTTTTTATCAACTGTGAAAGAATTATACTTTCTTTTCAGAAACCTTTTCAATATTTGTTAGAAAATAACTATCCACTTCTAGAGTATCTGAAATATTTTGGAAAGACGGAATAATGTATTTACTGTGTTTTAAAGGCCAGGGTTTCATTCCAAAGCACTCACATTAGTGTTATGTTATCAGTGGAGCCATGAGGATTAAACAGGATTATTCTTTTGTTCTTGGAATTATTTCTATAGCTTTGTCAGATAACTGTTTTCACACCTAACATTTAAAAGTGGGGCATATATCTAATGGGTCTCTAGAGTACTCCAAATGTGTTCAGTTTTCATGCTACTTAATTGAGGCTCCCCAACTTCAAGTGACATCATTTAACCCAACCAGATGCTCCCTGAGTGACAATCAAATACATCCCTGGGTTTCAAAACTCTAGAAGACTTAATACCTCACCTTTCTAATTGGCTTAAGTTTAGACTCCATATAGAACTCAAATTTACATAGTTCACAACTTTTTGTATCTGAGCTCTTGATCCATTGCTGAAGGCACTGTTGATGAACAAATCGTAAACTTCCAGTGCACAAACAGGGAGAAATTAACGGCATCTCGTTATCTCCTTCGCAATGACAAATACGACAAATGTCTGCATTGGATGAAACCATCGAGACAGCTGACTGTGCACGTGATTGTGGACGTGACGCTGTGGGTTTCCAATCGGGACGTTTACATGTATCTGTTGATGTCGAGTCTTCACTTTCTGTAGCCATTCTTTGGATTGCCCCCATGGATTTACTTTTGCAGGGTAGTCGTTTTATATTCGTATCTCTCACCACTGTTATAATGGGTGCAGTCCCAGGACGAGTGCCTTGGCTAAGCTCAGAGGTCTACAATACATGAAAAATAGAAAAGACAATAATTATTTGACATTGGAAAATTACAATTCATGAAGCATACCAGTACTTTGTATTTAGAAATTTTACCATTACAGAGAGTGAAGGACACTGCAAATATTTGAAGTAAAGATAATGCTATCCCATAATAACAATAATAACAATACAAATTTGAAGACTTACGTTTTATTACAAACATATACAATGCGCACATTATGACCCACTTTTCTAGGGCAAAGTGTTATTACATACATGTATACCAAAGTATGTAATTTAATACATGCATATAGTGTACAGGTAAGTGTAAATTACACTGCACTGTACAGTGTTATTCTGTATAAAGAATTGGTTGCTAATTTATATTTATACCATCATATTTATACACATTTCTATTCTTTGCAGTGTCCAAAATAAGCTCTTTATTTTGACTAGTGATAGGGATAACAATTGAACAGGTGTTCATGGTGTATACATATACTTATATATAGAGTTGCATGCCAGTTTAATTCACTCGTTCATGTCTTTATAGCAAGAACGTGTATCTTAATTGGCTGTTTTCAGTTGGAATTTCCCTGTTTTCACTGTATATCCATGGCTGGTACAGTTAAGGGTAGTGGGGTTCACCCACTTACAGAGTCAAATTTTGGAAAATATCGTAGTCAAATTCAAGCATTATTAACTATTTTCATACAATGTACACAGCACAAACTACAACCTAATTTCTTGAAAATCAGAACCAAACTCAGTTCACTTCCACCTGCATGTGCATATACATGTGTTAAATGATGTATGTACCCTCAACATGTCATATAGGTCACCTCCTACCCCACTCCATCATGTACACTCCATTACACTTACAAATTATTGTAAAACCCTAACCGGCATTATTTTTTGGAGCTACTTTCCCAAGATTTAGTGGAAAATCATCATGAAATGGTGTTTATATACATGTATAACATTAGTTGCAGCTCAGAGTTGCCTTCCCACTGCACTAGTTCTTAGACTCAGTGTTGCAGCCAGCCTTTTGAAAGAGTGGGACATAGTGTCCCAGGACTTTTATTTTTCTGGGTTATCATAAATTTTTGGGGGACATTATAAAAAAAGTGCCAATGGAGTTGTAGCACAACTGTACAGTTTTTAAAAATGTGTACCCACATGGTGATCCATGCTACATATTTACTGAATGATTATGCAGTTGCCTATCCAACCCTGTTGTTATCTATGCAATATACGTGATCATTTGGTTGTTGCTATAGGCGTGGTCATGTTGCTAAACATATTTGCATACAATTTTAGTGTAGGTCATCCATGACCTGTCACTTCCAAAATTGTGGGTCAGGTCCAAAAAATGTGTGTCAAATGACCCAAAAACCCCCTCTGGCTGCAACACTGTAGACTTTCTCACAGCCCCAAGATGCTAATTTTAGGTTTGACTACAACTGTTAGGGAAATTTTAGTAGTGATGGGAAGAGGTGAGAGCCAAAATCCCTACACGACTTGATTTTAGGCTACACAACAAGAGCACACTAGTTAACAAATGTTTTGAGTTGTACTGCTCTGTGTAGCAATAGTGGTATAATATGCACTACCAACTGCCGTGTATATCATATACATGTATGATGTGATTATCTTTGCAAAATATCACTATCACATTATTGCAGTACAAAATCCTGTTTATGAATTTCAATATACATTGTAAATGAACATAGTAAAGTATTGTAATCAGTTACCATGAATTATATTAGATGTGATATATTGGTTATTGTCTGAGAAACATGTACTGTAAACCTGGAAACTTTGGCTGAAGACTTATTTTTGTTAAATTCACAGGGAAAAAATGCATAACTTGTAAGCACAAACAAAGCCTATAAATATTTGACCCTACAGATCAAAGTACATATATATTACATGGTACATGTATATTACATGATACATGTATATCAATAATATGTTTTTATACAGCCTTTCCCACTGTGCTCAAAGCACAGTACATGTACATGTGCAATGTACCCCTGGCATGGATCTATAGTGGCACAACACCCCTTTATACAGGTACACATTCTTTCTTGACTCACTAAGGAACATACATGTATAATCCATTGCAGCCTTTATAAGAACATAGGATTAAAGCATTCTCTTTGCAAACCTCTATCCTATCCGGTCCCCAATTATACAGCTGGGTTGACAAGGGCACAATCATCGTTCAAATTGTCCATAAAGAGTTGACTTTGGTCATTCAGAAACAAATGGCAGTGATGGCACTCGAACCTCAAACCTGCAGATTCTAAGCCAGCCACTCTAACCATGTGAACATCAGGACTCTGCTGTACTGTAGGCCTTGACCATAAGCCTTCTTCAATCCTTTAACATGAGGGTAATATCAATGTCAATATGAATATTGTTATCAATACTCAGTGCAGTTCATCCCTAGCTTTCCTACAATGCAACACATTGGGTATCTATATTCAATATTTCCTGAGATACATGTATCATTCAACATTTCTACATACTGCAAGAAATTAGGTATCCATATTTTATGAGACTACAGTACATCTTTAGGATATTTTTTGGTGACAACAATGGTTGATTCAGCAATCATGTCATGAAACAATGGCTGATAATGGTTTGGTGTGTTTACAAAATCTACATACATGTACATAATTATATCCCTTCTCAAGTATGTTAATGTTTTGTGCCAGGCTGATCAAAATATGCATAGTAAATGTACCAGTACATTGTATAAAGAAAAGCCCTTGTGATATTGTCTACATTTATAGACTGAGTCCCTAAGGGGCGTAATCAATACTTCAATGTAGGATTTAAAAAAATACATTCTTTCACTTAGGCCACAGATCCCCCTACCTTACATTATACACTTTGTACATGTAATTGGCCAAAATTGAAAATTGTTTCAGTCGGCACAATCAATTTCAAATCATTGTATTGACATAACACATGACAGTGAGGGCAATATCACAATTTAGTGCTTGGACAAGGGTTGGCACGATTTACCAAAATTTTGATGATCATGCCCAAGCGGAAGGTGAAAACAAAATTTACCTTATTTTATTTGAGGATGCATTCTTTCCACATAACACACACACGCACGCACACCACACACACACACACACACACACACACACACACACACACACACCACATACACCCACGCACGCGCACAACACACACACACACACACACACACACACAAATACAGACAATCTGTGATCCATGTTATCATGATTGCAACGTTATCTAGTAAAGCGAGGTTTTCTTTCAATTGAAAATACAGGCACGTAACTGGGTTATTATATTTATTAGCAAACACGCAATACAACCATGCAGTCTCCAAATCAACAAGGATTTTCTTGGGAGGAAGAAGTAATTTATCAACATGTGTTGCCATAGCAACACTTACTTTCCCATTGACCTTTCAGGTACTTTGATATTAGAAATATGCAAGCTTTCTGCATCAATTACATACCATACTGCTCCACTCACATCTTGTGAATATAAATGCAGTATTTTGTATATGACCAGGAGGACATTAATTCGTGTCGTGTTTTAACTTTGTATGTTTGTACCATTGCAATCTATTTCATCTTGAGCTGTCATCTATATACTCTACATGTACGTATACGCTATAGTGCGGTTGATATTTCATTCACTTTTTGACATGAATACAAATGTTTTAGCTCGGTTATACAGAAGTATTTCTAAATTTCTGACTTATCACACGACAAAGAAACCCTTTGAATACACATCTGTGATTCCTTCCTGTGGTGTTTTTAGTATGACACATGGAAGGGTTCACATAGGGGATTTTTCATGACAAGGCTTTATAAGACATTATACCATTGTATAAGCCAAAAATATAGAATTTATACCCTGGTCGTTCTACATCACAACAATGCCCGTCTATGTCATGACAATGCATGTCTACGTCACTGGTTCTGCTGTGTTCAAAATAAGAGCTAAAATGTTCAAAATGGCCATTACTTTCCCTGATTTGTCTTCGATATTATGGGTGCTGGTATTATTGAATATTTTCCAATATTTTTCTTCATTCAACCGGAAAACACTCATGACCTAAGGGTGTATTCACTACTCGTCTAGCAACTTGTAGTGACAACGTTCCCTAAGGTCACCAGTATTTTCCTTGGCTGAACAAAGAAAAATATTGGGGAATAACATCTACAAAAATGTAAATGTTCATCAGGGGAGTTGATTGTTAGCCTAAAACTAAAAGACTGTATACCTATTCTGGCTTAGTCCAGGTCATGCTACCAGCGATATCAAGTCATGTCTTTCCTACTGTCTAGCTCAATAAGAAACCATGAACCTAAAGTTGAGTAAACCCCCAACTGTTAGAAATGGTGTAAACAATCCTTTGGTGTACAATTTTTGAATTATTATATTCAAATTTTGTCTTAACAGGAAAGCTCAGTTTCTAATTCTAAACATTTGCCAAATTAAATATTGATAAATAGCACTCAAAGACCTATTAAAACCAAAACCATTCTCTGGTATAAGTTTTTTAAATATCAATATTCATACTTTTCTCTAAAGAGCCATTTCTAATTCTTACATATTCTCAGAGTAAAAAGATTTAGAAATAAAAAATTCAAAATATGTATAATTTACAATAAATAGCATTCCAAATACTCGTGAAACCATTAGATGATCAATACATAATTTCTGAATATTTTGTCTGGTCAGGAAATGTCAGCTGTGTTGTTCAATTACTCTGTAAGTAGCTGATACTCAAATATCTGCAATTCAATAGTATGATAAGGCACAGTACTATGCAATCCTTTGACTCGTTGGTTTTTTTTTGCATAGTAGTAGTGTCTTACATTTTACACAAAAAATATCCAATTATGGATTCTTCCACCTCTAGCTGCCGAGATTTAGTTTCCACCTGATTTTCTACATGTACAAATGTATATACAAATGAAATGTGTTCTCTCTAAATACGGTTATAAGTCTCGATGAACAGAAAGCTCTTGTAGATGTCATTTCTACAACTAAGCCTTGCATAACATCCTCCGTTACATGTAGCTTTGATAATCCCTTTTAGTAATTTCAGTTGTACATGAAAATCAATTGCACTCGTCTGTTGACACAACATTTGAGGAAGCTTCCAATCACTCGGCCAATAAATACACTCAGACATACATGTACATTGTACATTGTCATGTACATTTGTATGAGCCATTAAAGTGTTATGAAGCACACAAAAATGATATTTCATAGTATATGACATTTCAGAGTAGTGATTATTGCAAGGCAATAAGTGGTTTTTTTTCTTATAAAATATCATTTTCATACCAGTCAGTGATTGGCTTAGATTCACTGTGTCACATGGTTCAGACTGGTGACCTCAATTTGCATCCCGATGAAATGTAAAAGCAACGAGTTGCAATACCAATGTTGTCATCACATATCTGTTTGTACATGTACAAAAGGTATGAGAGTGTATCATCTACATGTACATGTACTACTAATACTAGGCAATCATATGTGTGGCGGCATCCCCATGAAATGCAAATATAGTGAGTGTGTCCTTTGATACTGTTATCATCACCCAATAACATTATCACATAACTGTACATATAATTACATGAATATCATGCTTGGATAGACACAACCATTTTCAGGAATACATCTACATTGTAACATTACATGTGCATGAACACATTCACTATGTCACACTAAGTCTGTGTAACATATTGTGGAATTACTAGTACAGCCGTCCCTCTCTGGGCCAAAGAGACAGGTATAATTGCTTAGATTGTTGTCTTCCCAAGGAAAATATCACACGAATCCTGCTACTATAAGTGTATCAATACACACTCTATACAAGAAGATAAAGGGTGGACGCTGAACCAGAAGTCCATTGTAACTGCTATCAATGGCTGCATCACTAAGTTTTATTTTGTACATTTGCATACAGAGGCGTTTGTACGAGACAACAATTTATGAAAATTGCCGTATTTTCGAAGTTTAGAGTACTACTTTGGGCCATTTTTAACTGGGATTTATTTATCTTGTGCTTATGCATGTTTGGATACAAAAATGTATCTTTGATTGAAGGTAAACAACCAGTAATCATTAAGATTTTACTGGATATTTCACTGTATATCTCCCCAAACCCCTTGTATTCTTTCCAAATGGTAGGGGAAGTATATTCATGCCAAAACATATAGCCTGTAGACAAGGAAACAACAATCTAAGAAATACTACATTGTACATATGCTCCTATGCTCTGGGCATCAAATTAAAACATACCCTAATCTCATTTCTCAGATCAAACTGAAAAACACAGTGAACACTTACTCACACACCTGTCATATACAGAATCTACTTAATACAATCTACACTTATTGATGAATGCAAACATACTTTTTTATGTGGTGTTACATTATAATTCGCATGAGTAATCAATGAAAAAAATAGCTGTAGCATTGAATTTCTGAAAAATCAATACCAGAAAAATATCTAATCCATTGAAACTTCACTCTTTCAATTCTTATATTGATTCTTTGTAAACAACATACATGAAAGATGTGTTGATACACTGTATAGAAGCTGGAAAAACATAGTATAATGAAAATATACATGTACATACATGTACATTACATGTATTGAATTGGAAATGAATATAAAAGAATACACAACAAAATATACTTTATTTTAAATATTTTCATTTCCCTTCCCAATCAACAAATGAAATGGATACTGTCAAACTGTACTCTTGAAATGTGTGTGACTGTGAAGTTACTGGTGTACATGTACTTTTATGAAGCTGTTGGCGTTCTTTGTGATTTTAAGTTAACAGCTTACCCAGTTACATGCCATGATGAAAGGGAGATGGCAGTCAAAATATTATTAGTATTTAATTTGTTTTTAAATATCTCATTTTCACACTATGTATTTTCTCAGCTAGGTCAACAATTTAGGTGTGGTATGGAAACACTACTGGTGGGGTTGGGTATGCCGAATCACAATTTTATTTGAAGATACTAGTAACCTATCTACTGTACATGTATTTTATAGTAATATAAGATAATGTGATATCAATTACAAAACTATTAACTTTTGAATTTTCCAAAATGTACTGAAAAACAGTGTTTAGCTGTAATGGAAAGTTGAGATTGAAAAAAGACAATTTATGACATCCCACATACAATTTTAGCTCACAGACTTGACTGTCTGTTTTGACAATTATCTTTTTATGGCACAGATATGGGTTTGCGGGCCAAGGTTGAATGGCAGAAGGGCCCGACTTTAGGAGGACCCGTAAACCATATGAACCAGGTCCGCAAATCCTATATCTGGGCTGTATATGTTTTACCATATACACATTTGTACTCCATGTAGTGGCAAAGAAATGTCATTTGAATCACATAATCAGATAAATTGGTAGTGAAGTATTATTTTATTTGCAAAAATGTACAAATAGTGAAGAAATTAACAAAGCCAAATCAATGAACAAATGGATATTGATGAGTACGTCACTTACCATATTTGCGCAAAGTGTGCTGAGGCGTCATACGGAAAATTATTGCTCGGTTTCGATATGCGTGCTTTCCATTGAATTACATTGGAAGCAACACTTGGTATATGATAAATTGATAACGTTGTTCATGAGTCAGTATGTTGAGTCAGATAGCCAAGTGCCTGGACTAGTACAACTTGTAATCATTTTTCTTTTTTTATTTAATTTTTTTTGTAATGGGAATTCCTCCCTGCAATTTCCTATTATGCAAACATATACACACAATCACACCCAATTCTACAGAATTCCGTTTAGGTTTGGGAGTACGTGGCATGGCTATGTAGCACTCTCTATATCATGTTACTGTGGAACTGTCAAGGCTTTCCCAGTCAGTCCGCAGACTATCCGGAGTCACCCAGGCCTGGCAAACATACATACATTTATAGCACCTGTGGGCTCTACATGTATGTGAGTAATCATCCCCGACTTTTTGAGTCATTACTCCAGGAGTCCCCCAAATTCACACTCGTCTTGTGAGTGAGACAGACTGAGTAATACAGCCTACCCATTGAGTCTGTGGAACACTCACCCTGGGTTTTGGTCAGACACAGAAAATACCCTGTTTCCAGTGGGATTCGAACCCATTACCGCCCGACTGCTAATCCTGTGCGCTACCCACTACAGGGAGACAGTCAACTTGTCATCTTCATGCCCACATACATACTGTATATTTATTTAGTTTTGGTGAAAATCTTCAAATAAGAAATAACAAAGTATTTCTCTCACTTGGCATCTAGCCATTTAGCCTTAGAGTATTTTCAAATTTTTGAAAACATTTAAGAAATTAGAAACACGAGAAAAATGTGACTGTCAAGTACATGTACATGTACAATGTCCTTTTATGAAAATTATGTTCATTCAGAAAACCCTTGATTCCATTCTTGCCCTGGGAAATTTATCTTCCTAAGTCCACATCATGAAGTACATGACGTACATGTACACATGTATGTACAAAACCTATTTGAGGCACCATTCCAGTATCTTTGCTAAGGGCAGTATGTACATGTACTTAAAATCTATCTGAGTTTCCACGTCAATTTTGATACTGATTAGTTACAAAATTATGGCATTGTGTTACATGTTGTGTATATATGGGACATTACATGCATGTCAGTTTTACTTGTACCTTATTACCCTTCTTAGTCTCTTAATAATGAGTTCCACAACCTCAGCAAAAGTCCTAGGAAAAATCACAGGAATCCAAACCAGAATACATGTACATCAACATGTACAAACGTAACATGTACTCTAACTGTCATGTAGAAAATTTCAGCTATAGCGAAAAAAATATCAAAGAATGCTAAAAAGTCTTTGTGTAGAATAAGTTAATGCAAAACTTTCCAAAAGCGAATAAATAAAGCGTGTTTCATACCTGTTAAATTTACCAATGGTTGGATATTGTTATCGGATTCTAACTGCATTGTAATATTCTACATCACTGTTATAACCTATATCTTACAAGAATGAATGTTCATGGACTTTGGATTCATAATGAATGACAGACTTTGGGTTCATAGTATCAAATGAATATTTCTACTCACAGAGTCAAAAAAATTTGAATAGAAATCTTCATTCAACACTTACATGTATATACATGTACATCTGATAAATTTCATCATATTGTCTATTTTATCATGAAAATTCTGCTCCTTTTCATCAACACAGATTTAAAAGTGAAATGTAGACATGCATGCAAAATGTAGAATTAAGTTCAATGTACAAATATACAACATGAATATAGACATGTTTAAAGTAAAGTAATCTAAGTAAATGGTTCCTGTAATCTGACCTTGTTGACCTTGTGAGTGGTTCACGGTACACACATACTGACAGCTATATATCATGGGCATGTTTGTATGTCGTTAGACTCATACCTTGTTGTTTTGTAGAAACATGATTGTGAAAGAGTTTTGGGTCATGTATAACTTCCAGTCACGTACAATTACTCATATTTTCAAAATATAAAGGAGGCCGGAAACATCCTGTTCTAGTTTTCCAAGGATTATAACCGAGTTCCATAAATTATGACAGAGTAACTGCAGTGCCACTGGCTGCTACTGTGAGTGTTTCCTGGCTAGTGAGAATTTCAGCAAGACTTCACATTAAACAATACTTTGAATTCATAGCATACACATTCAGCAGACAGGTTTAACACAGACACTTGTGGGCTAATACTAATAACTGTTTCTATACCCTTCTCTGATATGTTGACTGCACTTGGCCTTTCCCTGTAACCTTGGCTCAAATAATCACAGGAGAAAAGTAATAACAAACATACATTGTTTTCAATAAGCCTAGATCTATTGTCATTTATGACAAATGGCAATCAAAAACACCTACTTTTATGCAAAAATTGTATCAAATCTGCCACCAAACTCAACATACTCACTTCCCGAAAGCATCTCCCAACTGTTACAATTTACATATGGTACATGTACATGTACCAGGTATTAGGTCTCAGAGCCCTCTATCGAAAATATCTTTGGGGAAACAGTGATATGCATGATAACAAATACAAATTGACCTTGGTCAAGTTCAAGGCGAATCACATGTTCACTACATATGCAAATGTACAACTACATACATGTACATGTGGCAGGATGTACAGTTGCATACCGATGTGACCTCCAAATAACAGACAAAATTTGTTGCTGAGCCTTGAGGGTTAAAACGATGTAAACAGGATTTTCTTATGAGCAACCACACAGAATGAAATAGGGGAACATCATATTTTGATGGGTCACACCAAAGTGCTGCATACAAGTGAATGTACATGTATATCAAATTTCCTTTGAGAACACACACTACACACGTACACTCACATGCACACCAACGTGAATGACTAAGCTAAAAGCTGTTATTTTCATGAAGATTGATTGACGCAAATTTACATTTTACAGTTACCATCTTACAATGTTCTCATTATGGACAGTAAAACCTATCAATGTTCTCAAGAGTTTTTTCCTGTGTTTCTCCAACTAAAACTACATACTACAGCAACATTACCTGAAAAGAACATTACCAGAATATTACAGTTAATCTGTCATCACTTTGCCTTTAAATCTTAAACACAAAACAAAGGTTTCTGTTCAAATTTTAATGAAACACAGACACACTTTTCCCTGTCTGTGATTAAACTAGAATTATATATGTTATAGCACCAATGAAAATTTCTACTCACAGTCAAACCATTTTTGAAAGTGAATCACAAATTTTTGTCTACATCTCATCAGCATTGTTGTGACAGTACACTTGTGACAGTTGCCAAAACATACAAATGTAAGAAGGGAATATAATACATGTATACATACATGTACATACTGTATGCATGTACACATCATGTATGTTGTAGATATCTTTGTTTGACCTACAACCTCTTATCAATGTGCTAGGTCATAGAGTTCACTGTAAGTCTACACTCAACATATACATATTGATCACAAACCTACATTTCTTTGAACATTCTACATCTCAAACTCAAAATCTGAAATGTTATAATTTAGGGTTATATAAAATGCACCTCAGAAATAAAATCTTTATTCTTTACAAATGTTATTATTGTATGTACAATAACAAACCTTTTACATGCTTTTTAAATAACAAACATGGATTCTGTTGATACAGTTTCACATTTTTTTTCTGTAGAAAAGCACGGTAAAGATCTTTCATTAATAAATAAAAAATCCAAAATAAATACTATATTCCATCCATATGGCCACTTTAAGTATTGCATTCATAATGAAATCTTCATAATCTTGTCATCTAATAATCAAAGTACTGAAAGATGAATCATGTTATCAAGTAGTAAAACTCTCGTCAGGAATTCAAATAAACTAAAATATGATCAAACTACTGAAAGATGAATCATGTTATCAACTAGTAGAACTCTCATCAGGAATTCAAATAAACTAAAATATGATTCACTGAGTGACCTTATTTCTTATACATAAATCAATCCATCTGTTTGGTTACTCAGCCTATATGTACATACACAGCACACTGTTATAACACACGATATCAATGATGATTGTTCCTATATAAGTTTTAGTATGTATTACATATATCATATGACTGTAGTTTGCTTGATGACACTACCAAAAGTGAGGCTTCACTTTTAATGGACGATACTATACTGTATTTTAAATATAAGCAATTTTTTCTAATTTCTAAGTTTTATCTGAACTATATTTCATAATGTTCAGATATTTTCAACATGTATCAAAGCATTCAGATATTTTCAACATTTATCAAAGCAGTCACTGTACTACAGCAGACATAGTACAGTACATTCTAAACGTAAAACCCATCCATCCACCATACCATAGGGGTAAAGCCTTTCTCTGGCCTTCAACCAAAGACTGTAAAAGTGTTTATTAGTATTTGAAAGGATCATAGTGCTAAATCAGTTAACGAATAAAAAAAATTTTATTCCATAATATTTCTCTTCATTCAGAAAAGGAAAATATGAGTAACCTAAGGGAGCTTTGTCATGAAGAGTCGCTAGACGAGTAGTGACAAAACCCTTTGGCTACAAGTATTTTCCTGTTGAATGAAGAAAATATTAGAGGATAACATAATTATACCAGCGCCAATAATATCAAAGAATAATCGGAAAAATGGCAATTTTGAATGTTTTCAATCATCTTTCGAACACAGTAGAAGCAGTGGCGTAGACACGTGTTGTCGTGATATAGCTGTAATGACGTACAATATGTAGAATGACCAGGTTATAAATTCCATATTTTTGTTCAACTTGGCTTCTGCATGGTATAAATAAAAGATGTGATTACATACATGTGTATAATGTTTACATGTAATATTCTGTAGCCATGTACATTTTGTGTTCAAACACATGTCCACTGATCTTTTCTGATCCTAAAGTTCAGACAGTTCCTTGGCACAGACGTGACAGAGTTAAACTTTCAACCTCCATGGTTGAGGTCTTCAACCTCTGAAACCATATACTTTACTACAGAGAAAACAATACCCTTTGTGAGTCATTAACAATACCTACATCCTCCATTACCTTGGGGTATTGTAGGTGTCCTTGCCGTATCTGAAAAGTTCTAGTATACGCATACCCTTCTATTTATCAAAATACACCAGGTCCCACACAAAAATCTTATTTGGATTGAATTTGGTTCCCCAGTTCTCACATACATGTACTTAAACCAATTTCAAAGTGGTGGACACAGTTGATTTGGATCGAAATCAATCAAGTCTTCTCTAGCTACATGTACATCTACAATCCTTCATAGGTCCACAATGGTATATCACCTTTGTGCCAGATTTGAATGAAAATGGTTTGTGTATATGTTATTAGAGATATTACCATGGGCAGACATACATGTACAAATGGACAGATAAGGCGACCTTATTCCTATCCCCCCCCCCCATCTTCTCCCTCACCCTATCCATCAATGTGCATATTATTACATTGTAGCAGCTAAAACAACACTGCAGTCAGCAACATCTGATACAAACATACATCATTTGCTGAATACACCTAGCAGCAACCAGCATTACTATGTACATGTAGGTGAGATTTTTTTCTTGTAAGGGACTGTGTATCCTGTAACTTTTGCATTCCTACCCTTCTAGTACCGTCTAGTGCTACATATATCCTCTTTTCAGATCGATCTCTCGAGACCATGTTGGCATCCAGACTAATCTAGTACTACATGTACTGTAATGTATGTACAGTGCTTTGTAAAATCTACCTGAATTGCTCAAGTAATTTGCCAACATTTTCCATCAATATTCTACTACTACATGGATATAATAGTGTATTTAAAATCTATACTACAATGTTGTTTTACCAGATTTCTCCATTCTATTGCACCAAGGTTTCCATAACTTAGCAAAAACATTGATATATAGATGTATTTATTTGTACTTAGAATTCATCTGAAGGACAGTTGAAAGGCTTTTACATCACAATTCTTAATTGTATTTTAGTTTGAAATACATAATATATTGTGCAAATTTATACAGCCATAACTTAAAGAGGAAATTGTACTTACAGTTAACAAGTAATGAGCTATTGAATTCCAAATACCACAGTGCAATTGTTCCTTTGCAGGTAATTATATTTTATGAACTGCTGGTTGCCATTGGTTACTTTGACATCTTGTTACTGGCTATTACATTAAAAGTGTAATTCTGTTCAGATGACACAACTATATGCATTTGTATTAAATGTACACGTATGTTGGTATGTTCAGTACATGTATGTTTGCTATAGTTGGAGAAGCCCAGTAACGCAAGGGGAAATATGGTAAAACTGGCATCATTTCAAATACTAGTAATATCACATGGGAACTCTGGTAGATTTTACCTGGCGGAATACCACCCTAACAAAAACAAAGAATTTTTTCTGCACTGTACACTGTTCATTTCTTTGCATCACGAAACATGTACATGTGTATAATATTGTATGATAAATGTATCAAGCTGCAGGCACATTTAAAATACAAAAATGTACTAAATACGAAAGTGTAAAATCGGTATACTGGTTATGGGTCCTATTAATTACTGCCAGAGACAAAGGAGAACTTAAGACATCAGACCATTGATGAATGGAACCTGTTAAAATCTAGTGACAGTAGTTGAGCCCTTAAGTTTTGTATTGGCAGTAATTAGTAAGACCTACAGTACATGTATTGATATTCCATTAACAAATTAAGCCATTAGTAATTAAGATTATACACTTAAGAATATTTGCACCTGGTACAAAATGTATGTCTCAATTTATCAATTTCTGTTGCACAATTACATGTAGCACACATTTCAAATAAGTCTATTAATAACGACATATTTGTAAACATTTTAGAATCCCTAGAGTACATTGTATGTTTGTTAACAAACATTACAATTTCCCATACATGTTTATCACATTCTGGTGGGGAAACAATGAAGACAACATTTTTCACTGTGGGTCAAAGTCGTAACTTCAAGAGGGGTTTCTTGTGAGTGACCACATAGCAGGGGAAAGAGGACACCAAATTTTGGTACATATATGTATGCCACATGAAACAGTTGTTTGTCAGGGGTATGTCAAATTCTTGGCAGACACACTGTGGGGACCTTATTAAAATGAGTTGGAAACACTGACTGATTTTCGTCCTTGACAAAAATATTAAATTTTTAGAGTCTGGTCCATGGAGTTCTTTACTGCTGAACTATTGTATCTATAATCATAACAGATTTATATGATTCATATCTATGCGATTTTTACAATTTTTGTTGGATTATATCAAATTATATTCATTTTAATCAAACGACATCATGCTTTCATTTCATCACTATTGGAGGTACAATGTACATGTAACTGGATGACGTGTGAAAATTAATCAATGAAACCTAATTTAAGAATGAAATTTCCATGGTTACAAGAAATTTACATAAAATATTATTGCACACTGTGTTGTAATGAAGGCGTGAAATCACAGCTGAATCAATTGCATGTACATGTATGTTGTGATTGAGACATGGCTAGACTTACAATGTATGTGAACCAATGTTTTTGCCAATTTGCAAGATGGGTGAATTCATGATAAGAGAAAGAGTGAAGTCAGATAAAACCATTGCCTATGGTAAACTGACATACATTTGTATGGGCACTAGTAGTTCGTATACACTGAACCCCATATACACTGAACCCCGTTTTGGGGGAACCCCACATATTTGCCAACTTGCAAAATTGGGGAATTGATGATAACAAAATGGGTGTATTTTAATAGGGTGAAGATACAATCATGTATGTAGGTAAAACCATTGCCTATGGTGAACTGACATACAGAACTAGTTAAGTAATTCATACACACTGAACCATGGTTTTTGGGGAACCTCGTATTTTTGCCAACTTGCAAAGTTGGGGAGTTGACGATAACAAAACGGGTGCATTTTAATAGGGTGAAGTGAGGTAAAACCATTGTCATTTGCCTATATGGTAAACTGACATACACATGATACAGTGCTAGTAATTCATATACACTGAACCATGGTTTTTGGGGAACCCCATATTTTTGCCGACTTGCAAAGTTGGGGAATTGATGATAACAAAACGGGTGCATTAGGGTGAAGATAGGTAAAACCATTGTCTATGGTAAACTAACATACTTGTAGTGCAAATACTTGGAACCATTGGTGTTTGGGGAAACCTGGCAAAATGATAGGAAACTTGGGTAAATTTTACCAAAGCTGTGTTTACATGACGATGTTTATAAAAACAGTAATATGTTCATTTTAATGCAATTTCATGAAATACCAAGATGGAACAATTTGAAAACAACGTAGTTGCACATATACATTGTACAAACACAACAAAACAGTATAAACGCATACAAAAGTACTTCACCAATGGGGTCATTCCTGGGGTCAAATATGTGCACTTTCTGATTGTTTTGTTTTCGGTCATTTACAAGTCATCATTATGGAATCTTTCTATTCTCAGCCGTTTACAGGGAGTCTGTTTTCCAAACAATCCACTTTTGGCAGAGCTGTCACACCATTGGGACTAAGATACACTGTGACACGTACGCTGTGTTGTTCAGCCCTATCGGGCTTCTAAACCAGTGAATGGTGTAGCTGATAGCGTGGCACAATGTTTTATCTTGCAGAATACCTCAGGTCAAACACAGTGAAACTCAAGACAGTTAATCTTAATCTCTACCACAGGATTTTTTTCCCATACAAATGCGATAATACAGCAGCAGAAACTAGGCTGTGCAGAATTGACAGTCTGGATGGATAGAATTGTTTATATGCGTCTCTTGTAGAGGGTGATTTACAATAAACAAGCTGGACAATATAATTTAGTAAGACAAAACAAAACTGTGCATCATATTATGATTGTCAATTGCACATGGAATACTGTAAACATGGAAACTTTTACTAAAGACTTATTTTCACTAAGTTTGCTAGATAACAAAAATGAGAAATAAGCAGTGACCAAAATTCCCTCTTGCACATGAACGTACACAGAGTAACATATATAACAGTGGTTGTTTTAGTAAAAATTAATTCAAATCATATACATTGTATGGTTGATTGTATATGTATGTATATGTAACAGCTGAATTATATATCTTGACGCATCCCCAACCAAAACCCATCTAAATCCTATTTTCTGCTCATACATATCACACATACAAATGTACATGTATCAACACATTGTTACATGATCCCTGCCTTACGGGAATGCACTTTAGGCCGAACTTAATCTCACGGTACACCCTAATCTCCACATAGCAAAAAGGAGAAAAGCCTACTATGTTTTTTTCTTTACTACGGCATGTAACCATATCCCTATTCAACATAACAGTTATTCAACACATGTCTCTAGGCTATACATGCGTATGTACATTTGTATAACCAAGAAAGTGCAGCCTGCAGTAATCCAGCTTACAAGTTTTTTTATACAAGCTAAAATATTATACTGTTGATGTCAGCCTCCGTGCCGTATCCACCAATAAAGGGATCTCTAGCTTGTTTGCCACATCTCTATTTACTAGCAAAAAGGCTGAAGTAGTTTACAAAGGTTATTATGAATTGCCCCCTCTCAAACATACTATTGCTATAACAGTTACATTTTGCAACACTGTTGCATATAACACTATTGTATAGGCCCATGTGACAAATTTCACAGCTGTTAATAATCAAATCAACCAATGGTTGGCTTCTATTAAAGTTGGTTAGAATTTGATATTAAAGAGATCTCCTTGGATAACGTTTGGTTTCTGCTAGCTCACCTCAAAAATTGTCTATGAAGACCACTCTCTTATCGATCTCTAGCCTAATCTATTCTTCAATATTCAACGTTGTATGCTACATTGCTACAAAATGTAAGTCCTTTCAATGACACTTTTCCTGACTGGGTAGGTTAACTGGTTTCCATGGGCACACTTTGTCTTAGTCCTGCTTGCAGAATGAGTAAGACAGGACTCGATTCAGACTGTTCTCTACAGAAGAGTGGAACATGTCAGAATCACTCTGCAACAGGACAAACTTGTCCATGAATGTTCCTGGACTCTGGATTAATACTTTGTAATGAATTTCTACTCACTAGGGTCAAAAAGTTTCTTGGAAGCAAGTCCCAAATTTTCTCAGACATTTCATCAACATCCTCATGGGTGTAACACAATAGCCCATTGCAATACACCCCTGACAATGCTGACAAGACGTCAGTCAAATTTGGAACTTAATTCCAAAGAAATTTTTTTACTCTGTGAGCAGAAAGTCCTTACTGAATAATTAACTTATCACAAAGACACAAAACTCATATTAAATACAAGAGGTTTATAGAAACAAACACAGGGAAATATATATACAATGAACATGTATACATGTATTAATAATGATGTATGCATGTACATATACACATGTACCTTATATGTAATTAAAACACCCCCTGGGGATGGTATACCCAAGGTTTTGACCAGTTGGCAACACATTCAGTGACACCCATGACATGTGCACATATGCTCCTGGAGATAAAATCTTCCATGTTGGAAAGCAGCACATCTTAAAGTAATCTGCATAAAGCTGGTGAGTGTGGGGACAGGTACACTAATACAATTTGAATCAAATTCATCTTTCAGTTTTTGAGTGTGGACAGAAAGTGGCAGATTAAAATGATCTGGATCAGTCTCATTCAAATTCAAATTGACTCAGATAAGGACATAACCAGTCTCTGGCATAATTATTCATATTTGTTTTTCATGTCAGGTTAAGATTAGAGTAAACTCAGAGTCCACATAACTAATGAAGTGTGAACACCCCCCCCCCCCTCCCATTTGCAAATAGCATACTATTTGTCATTAGTGTAATTACATGCAATGGTCTACACTGATCTCTCTTGAGGTTTTTTATAGTTCATTGTCTTGTAAGTCAATCACTAATGCATATATGGGTAGAAAACTTAAGATGACAATGATGGAAACACAAGGAGAGGGACAAATATACATTTATAAGTAAGTAGCCGGTGATTGGCAACTACTGAGTTGTAGTCCTTAGTTTGGAGTCCCAGATGGGGTGGCATGACTGGTGTAGACAAAACCCTGAATAATTCTTTAGCAGGGTTTGATTTCTGACACATTCCTTCAGAGTTCTATGGTTAAATAAATTGAACTGCCATAGCAACATTCAAGACTTTAAGTGTACATTTGTGCATACATCAGTATACTCCTAAATATTTTTTTTCACAAGTGGCTTATTGCTCAGAGACCAATAACAATATTAGCTACACCTATATTTAGGGCAATGTGTTTTTGACTGTCTCAGCCAATTTGACACACTTTAAGCAATTTCTTGTGAAGCACCAAATTTGGTGGTACTTACACTGGCTAAATTCTCGTTACCTGCATTAGCTTTTTAGTACATGCTAGAGGGTCAAAATAGAACAAGAAGGTTGACTTATTCTCACATGTGCTTGTAGTAATGCATGTGGAGTGCATGGAGCAGAAGTTATGGTGATGACCAAGAAATCAAATGTTTGTTATTTTTATGATGTGACAGACAGACAGACGGACAGGCAGGTTTGTTGTTGCTGTTTATTCACCACAAAGCTCCACTATGGAATGGAGTTTGTGATTACATAAAGCAGAAACAACTAAGTACAATACTACTACAAATTAGTATAGTGAAGTGTCTGATTATGTAACGTAAATAACAATGCCTCTTTCACTCTAAGCTTTATTGTTTTCACCAACAACAAAAATTGGTTGTCTTTTAGAGTAAACTGATGTGGGGTTGGGTGGCTGTTTTTTAATTCTCAGAATGAAATGGAAGTTTTTGGAATGTGATTTTTAACTTATCATCAGGCAGGAAGTCAGAAACTTCAGTCTTTGAGAAGGTTTAGTGAACTTTATACCAACTTACTACCTTACATGTTTACATTACATTTAGCACATGGTATAACACAACACAGGTCATTCCTAATTCCCATGACCTGAAACTGACTGATACACATCACAAGATAGAGAATATTTTAACACACACATACATACACACACGCACACAGGATGTATAATGATTGAAACAGATGCAATGCAACTCATTGACTTTAGGCTAAACTGTAAACATACTGGACAAAGTCCACAAAGCTTTGCATGAACCCGTCGTCGTTTACATACGTGATGAACAGTCGAACTGTGGTTGATGTAAAATTGTAAACAAGCTATGCAACATTCAAGTTGGGGAATTTCAACACAAGTTTAGAAAATAACGTTTCAATAATCACTTGAGTGTATGTGACAGGAATAAAATTTGCTTTTGCTAATGAAAACTGTGACAAATTACGACCTAAGTATAAATTTCTGCACTGGTAGCCTCACATGGTCATAATTCCCTAGTGTTGATGTAACACTGTCTGGTACTAGTAGTGGACTCGACTGTATTGTGTTTTCAAAAAAAATTCTTAAGTAAACCTACAAAGATCCACAAACATAATGTATGAGCCCCTGAGCAATTGTCATTTCATAAAAAACTAACAGTGTAACACCGAGCACAAAGTCTGAAGCTGTATCATAAATATTAAAACATAACAACACCATATAATGGCATCGTCGGTTTACAAGATTCTAAAGAAACCATTTCTGACTTTCTTACCTTCGCCGTTGTATCGTTACAGTTGGTTTGGTGTCCCTCTCCTTTCATGGGAATAACTGAAATGTGCGTCAGCGGCATAGCGACAGTCGCCGATTGAGGATAAAATTCTGAAATACTGTTATTAAGTGGTATATTGATTCATATACGCAGATCGGTGCGTTTTGCCTGAACAGACGCCATGTTGTTCTTGTGCACTCGAGCCGTCGAAGGTCGGTCCCACTCCCAGCCGCATGCAAATATCCTCACCAAACTGTTAAATTCGCGAAGGAAAGCGCCGCAAATCGGTTGAAGTGTGCTATTTGGAATAATGTTAAACAATAGTATACTGAAACACACCCGCCAGAATGAACCTTTGTGAAGAAAACGTCCAACGTTGATCGTTTCAATGTTATGGTAATGTCTGGTGACGTCATGGACTAGCAATCAAATTATGAATATTAATGACCTGTGGGCTTGGACAACATTATACACATGATACATGTACGTGTATATGCATGTACGTCATAGTGTCTGTGTCACTAAAGAGTTTACCTGGGAGTTTACCTGTGTATTGAGGAGTTTATCGCGGATTACATGACGTAACTCAACACCGTAATTAATGTTCGCAAGAGGGTTGGAGTCAGCATCATGGAGGTATAAAAATCTATTTTTTATACGTCCATGATACTTTGATAGCATTCAATACAAAATGTTATCGACAACTGTCTTTTCTTTGAAGTTTCCAAGCAACCGCTGAATACTGAGAGTTTTTGTAATTATTATTATTATTATTTAAACTTTATTACAGACCCATGGTCCAGAGCAGAACAAAAACATACCACAAGACAGCTTAATTTTAATAAATTATAACAGGCAAATACAAACAGAAAGATATTACAAAAGGTATTATTTTGAAAGAAAAACACAACAAGTGGGCCTGAGCCCACCAAACCGTACATCACATGTAACCACACGATTAATCAGATCATTTTGACTGTCAAAAAAAGACGTAACATAAACCTAAATGTCGCCTTTCTTCTGCAAACAGAGAGAGAATTAACTGAATTTAAAACAAACATTCTAGATGCACTGGCAGAACTTTTTAAAAGTGAAAACAGTGCTTATTGTGCAATTACACAGTTTACAAACGTAACTATGATCTCTCCAAGAACATTATCGTGACGTTTTACATTTTGTAATGATGTACAGCAATGCACGTACGAGTCCTGCTTGCATACGGAGTAATCAGGGACTCGATTTTGACAATTGTCCCAGGCTCTGTGTTTAGAGTCAAGTCAGCAATATAGACTCGTGCACCGCCTGTAAGCAGGGCTATGCACGTACATGATGCAATAGAGATTTCTCTTTAAAAAACCCACAAAAAACAAAACAAAAACAAAACAAAAACACAACAACATTTACGCCGTTGGCGGCACACTCGCGTCTAATACCGCACGAGTAACAACATTTCGATCGAAGCAAAGTTTGGCAAGAGTTGCTATGACAGAAAAGTATCTGTCTACAGGTCTATACATTATTACGCACGGATCCTATCTGACATAACATACCTAGCAACTCAGAAAGCTAAGCTCAATAGGTTCCTCCAGTGGTTCCATCATGTTCTTTTTCGACGCCTCGTTGAAACGCAAGAACATGTCATTGGCTTGCACGCATCGAGCACGTTCTATTCATTTACATATAATTCGACTGGTATATGCATACGAATAGAACATTACATATTCTGCACTAGAATGTGATAGAGCTAACAACAAGCTTTCCCACCCCCCATAAAATCCCCTATCTTTAATAGTGCCTGGTATCATCTCTACAGGAACGCGGCAATGTTGAGTATTAAGCGCTTCTTCAAGAGTTCTCTGGCTGGCAAGTGGCTACCCCTTCCACGTCTTTTAAACCTTAATCAAAAAATGGGAAAGGCTTTATTTTGGTGGCAACCACGATCAACAATTCAAGCATCGGAATCTTTCCATGCTACTAGGACAACGATGGACGAAAGTTTGACACCTCACGTTGTTAGTCCTGCAACAATTCAGGTATAGTGCGCCCTCTAAACGTTTATAACTATTATATTATCACATTTTTTGACGAAATACATGTCTACACCGATTGAGTCATATGCAGATCCCATATAGGACCGGGATGGGTAATTTTCTTATGCAAACAAATGTATCTTGCACAACTTCTGTTTTTAGGTTTTCGCAGATCCGGAATTGGCAAACACGGTACGAGATATGGCGACTGACGTCAAAGAGATGAAAATATGCCTGAAGCGGCTAACAGATGACGTCCGTGAATGTGAATACCAAATCATGATGTTGAACGATCACAATGATAGATCTACAGGTATGGTGGACAAAATACAGTCGTTCTGTCGAGACACTAATGTGAAAATAGATGATATTGAGGATGAACTTGAAAAACAAAGTAAAGACATTTTGGATTTATCCAAATTGGGTATGGAGAATCAAGGAAAGCTAGAGAAGTTCAAAGTCGATGTTGATAGTGTACGTATGATGTTCGAATTGATGGGTTCCAATGTCGAGTTTTTACGGTCTACAAGTGGTAGCGTAAAGACAGAGCTGATCAGTGTTAAAACAGAGTTAACCAACATTCAATTTAAACTGAAAGAACGTAAATCTTTTATGACAAGGAAAGCAATAAAATGAAGTTCATCGTCTACGAGTGTGCTGTCTAGAGTTCTTTTTATAAAAGTGAATTTTGAGTCATTATGATATACACCTAGGTGAACCAATATCAGACAATGACATTTACCTTTACGTATCGTTTAATCTCTTCAGTGTGTTAAAGATTCGTCGTTGGGGGCGCTCCAGTACTTATGGCAGAAATAGATCTCCCATAATGACGTACATGTCAGTAAATGTAGTCATATACCCTCCACGTTGATGACGGGTCTATGGTATATTCGAATTATTCAATCACACTGACAAGGAGATAACGCAAAATAAAAGTTTGCATATAACCATCTTCCGACCGCAAGGAGGCGGGCTTCGATATGTACCACGCTGTCGAATGACATAGCAGAGGAATCAAGTTGAAAAGACAAAGTGCAAAACAACTACATATAGTTTGCTATGTGTTTTAACAGCAGTTAATCCTGCAAACATGAATATTGCTCTTTATTTTCGACTTCCACTTACGATATCACTAAATAGATGAAATATCTGAAATCACGTCACGTAAGATAGAGAAACACATGATATTCCACGTATAATGGAAAAATAGCCTTGTTTCCACGGCAAATTTAATATTACACCAAAAATATTACAAGTAGAATAGCTTTCGTCACCACCTTAGGGTTTTATGAGATCAGTTTATGTGCTTTACAATTTACAGCTAACATTACAAATGTAGGCTGAGGTCAATGGTTAATACCAAAAGCCAACGTCACCATACAATAGCAAACAACACTAGTGTACTAATTTCTAATATATATATATATATATATATATATATATATATATATATATATATATATATATATATATATATATATATATATATATATATATATATATATATATATATATATATATATATATATATATATATATATATATATATATATATATATATATATATATATATATATATATATATATATATATATATATATATATATATACTTTGAGTGTACTAACTTCCAATGTAAAGACTTGTGTATAGTAATTTGAATTCCATTACCCTCTCTAAAATCTTCAAAAACTTTATGCTCAGATATATTAATAAAAATATTTTTTGTTCCGAACTATTAAAACCGTGATGTGAGTGCTGTTACTCCTCTTTCTATACAGGCTGTTAACCCACAGACTTGAGATTTATAGATGTCACACTATACTTGAATGTTCTACAGGTGCGATTTGTGTGACATTAAGAAGCATATTTTGTATGGAAAAGTACGTCACATCTTTTTGGGCCCATTTTCATGTGACTTTTAGGAATTTTTCTGACAAAATAATGGACACTTGTTTAGATGCAGTTTTCATGGAAAATATAACCATTTTGGACAAGGCACATCCCCTCCCTCTATGACTTGAACACTGCGCAGGTCGGTACATTGCATTGGATGGCAAATCAACAGTGTGATTATAGGGAGTAAATTTAAAAGGTGACAGCTTTGCTACCAAAATCCTAAGATATTAACAAGGCGACAAGTTTAGACTATTTGGAGACTAAAGACATTTCACCGCGGAAGACCACCTGGTATTTGGCAGTGACTTCCTATATAATTTGCATGACATATACATTGCCAATAGCCATGTCCTGTGGCATTAGGATTGTTATGACACACTCCACGGTTGGAACACTGCTGAGGACGATATGACTCCCAAATGTCAACATGGGGACCTATACCAGTCCAGGGTTTATCTGAAAACAAACAATCAAGCAGTTGGTATTAGGCAGTAACATTAACTACATGTACTATCAAAATAACAATAATTTTAGGTGTAATAACATAGAAAAAATAGAAAAAGTAGCAAGAGGCACAAGCGAAGCAACACATATATGAACTACGTTTATGAGCCTTCAGTCATTTAGGTGGGGGGAAATATAGTATGAATTCTTTTTTTCTCTACCTTACATGTCAGTTTGAACATGGATCTCAATAATAGATCTATGGTTTGAATGTGTCACTTATAGACTTACTTTGTGCAGACCAATGGAGAATACTGGCTGCTTCGAGGGATTCACTGGTTCGAGGTTGGCTTCTGCCAAGTCCTCTACAATTCCATTTGTGGTCCAATTTAACCCATAATTCATGATACACAATTTGAAATATCGACTGACAGTCGAATCTCCAAAGCCTTACTGGTGATGTCGAAAACTAAACGTGAGGAATAGGAAAGTATAATGAAAATGTAGTATAAGAGGGTATGATACAACTTGTAAGGTGTGATGTTGTGTAGGGTGTGATGTGATGCATGCGGTGTGGTATGGCGTGGCGTGGTGTGGTGTGGTGTGGTGTGGTGTACGTGGTGTGGTGTTGTGGGGTGGGGTGTGGTGTGGTTTAGTGTGGTGTGATGTGATGTTATGTGATTTGGTGTGGCGTGATGTGTCGGGTGTGTGATGTGGTGTGGTATGGTATAGCGTCGTGTGGTGTGATGTGATGTGGTGTGGTATGGCGTGGTGTGATGCCGTGTGGTATGGTATGGCGTGGCGTGGTGTGGTGTGGTGTGGCGTGGCGTGGCGTGGCGTGGTGTGGTGTGGCGGGTGTGGTGTGGTGACACTTATTATATCTCCAGCTGAGAGCAAATATATTGCGCAGTACCAAAAATTCTTAATAAAAGAAATCAGAGAACTTCACTTCCATTTCTGTCAAAATGTAGTAAAATGTCTATATCATGTCGCGTGTAATGTAGTTGTAAGAATCTTTTAACGAAAGGCAAGTGTTGAGTGCTATTGGAGAGGTTTTCACATTTAGTAAGACTTCAATATTTAACATACCTGATGTACCCAATATTCCACTTCGTTCACCATTTGGTATTTTCGGAAAAAATCTAAGTCTATCACTAAAACACCGCCATTGAATATCAGCGATGAAGGGGTGAATTGTCTTCCATATCTGTGAGGGGGAGGAAGGGAGGAAGGGTGGGAGGGAGGGAGGGAGGAGGGAGGGAGGGAGGGAGGGGAGGGGATGGAGGAAGGAAGGAAGGGAGGGAGGGGAGGAAGACAGACAGACAGACAGACACACAGACAGACAGACAGACAGACACACAGATGCACACAGACAAAGAGACAGAGACAGATGGATTGGTAAAGACAATGCGAATGGAGAGGGACGGAAGAGTTTAAGTTAGGATGGGGTCGAAGAGAAGATAGCTTTGTTAGTAATAATATATTATTTAGATGTTATTTTCCAATATTTTTCTTCGTTAAGTCAAGGAAAATACTCGTGACCTAAGGGGCCTTTAGCGACTCGTAGTGACAACCCTTAGGTCACGAGTATTTTCCGTCAGAATGACTAAAATATTGGAGAATAACATAATTATACCAGCGCCAGTAATTTCAAAGAAAAATCGAATTATGAATATATTTTCCCAAAAGGTCAGTTTAATTTTATCAATTTAATGATAAAATAAAACAAATCATGAACCACGAATTTCAAACCATAAGGATTTTGATTCAACTATATGTTGATAAAAATGGTACCAATGATCGTGGGCAAATTAAGGCATATTAACAAAAATAAAATGTACACATGATGACACGATAGTCCTAGTCTTGTTAACATACCTTTCAGAGTATATTTTAGATATTAAGTCCAATTGGAATCCATCATCCTCAAACGTCTTGTTGTTATCAACAGCAAGCAACGGAGAGTTGTATTTAGCGGCTATTCTCCACAAGTTCTCCACTGGTTCTTTCGCCACCACGTCGACATCAAGATAGATAATTCGTTTCACGTCTGGTAATAACCTTAGAATTTGATAAAAACAGATAACGAAATGTTTATGTTTTATAACAGGAAAGAACCATAGACAAAGAAAGGTGTAAGTTATACATATTTATTTTATGTCCGACAGCACCATAGCAAACGAAAGATACTTCAAGTATGTTGAAGGAAGTAGCCCGGTGCGGTTGACAGAAATGGATAGTTCATTTATACATAGACAATTAAGTCTTAATTGTCTGTGATTTATAGTACAAGATATCACGTGCAACATATATACCGTAATTACTCGGGTTAGCGCCCTCACACGGGTAGCTCACAATTCGATTTTGCGTATAATTGTGAGCTATATATAGGAGGACAGTTTGACAGATGAGAAATCGATGTGACGCAGAGCTTTTTGGAAGGCTTAAGCTGGTTTATCTTTTTAGAAAACAATGTATCGTGATACTTGTTGCCTGAATCCAATTTACGATGATGAAAATGCCAAATGCTTTATGATCAGTGGGTTTATTTTTGCCCTTTAACATTATGAACAGTTGTTTACCGACATCGTATATATTTAGACATCATATAATACTCAGGGAAGGATCCACAATTGGAACCACGGTGTTTGTCACCGAACCATCCACGTGACTGAAAGTGTTGTTCCTGAATATCATTTTCAAATAATCATAAAAAAAGGTTTGTCGTTCACCATATTGTTTTCAAGGAAATTAATAATTTATTGTTGTTTTCCCATTGAATTAAAAGAGTGTCTGACGACTGTTCTGGCGTACGTACGATGTTAATTACAAAATGTATTTTACATAATTTTCAAAGTATAAATCAAAGTAAACAAAATATTGTTTTTTTAACGAGTAACTCTGCAACATGAAATAAAGGAATTTTCAAAAACTTTGGGTTCTAGTGATTTTATGATTTCACATCAGATAATTTCGGCTGCCAAGAAACAACCTATTGAAACTTTTTTTTACCCCTATTGTGCTTTCACTGATACACCAAAGCATGATGGGTATTAGCCACCATTATTATTCATTAGATGCACACTGAATATTCGTGATTATTTATCTGAAGGAAGTAAGCTCTTAGGAGACATGAATATTCAGTGTGCTTATAATGAATAATAATGGATGCTAATACCCATCATGCTTTGATGTATCAGTGAAAGAACAGTAGAGGTGAAAGAGAGTGTTTCTTGGCAACCGAGCGGAAAAAAAATATCTGATGTGAAATCATAAAATGACTCTTGAGAACCAAAGTTTATGAAAATATCTTTTTTTCCCCGGATCGGTGTTCCCCTTTAATGGAGTCATGATGGGCGAATGGTTAGAGTGGCCAGCTTGGAATCTCAGTGCAGGTTGCAGGTTCGAACCCCATCGATGCCGTTTGTTTCTGAGTGGCTAAAGTCCTTGGGCAAGATTTGAACCATGACTGTACATGTGCCTCAGTCAACCCAGCTGTATAATTGGGGACCTGGTAGGATAGAGGTTGCAATGTGAATGCTTTAATCCCATGCCTTATAAAGGCTGCAATGATTGTATGCTCCCCAGGGAGTTGAGGAAGTATAAAGGGCCGTTGTGCCGTTATAGATCCGAGCCAGGGGTAATAATTGTAAAGCGCTTTGAGCACCCAGACTGGGTGAGAAAGTGCTATATAAAAACCAACATTTATTATTACTGTTTAAAGAAAAAATAAGCTGGAAAGTATAATTACCTGTATATGTAAGTTCTTGCATAGTTGCAATCGCTTCTTAAACGGCGATTTCTAAACATGTCATCCCAAGCATATCTGGTTTCTTCGTCCAAGTAACGGTACGACTCAAACGATAGGATGTCTATCTGTTAATACCAAGTATAACAGAATTAAAGTGATCATAAGGATGACAAATGGCTATTTTTTGGAGTTTTAATTCATAAAAGAACTTTACAATATTTTTATACTTGAGAGAAATGCGCGTGTATAGTTAGCATAATTAACATATTAATGACTTTAAATAATGATAGTACTATTAAAGATGAAATGTACCATTTTATATGCGAGTGTGCTATCACTGTGTTGTGTGAAACGTGAACAACACCGTGCTGTCTA